>NW_020438903.1:618857-633546 GCF_000699045.2 Agrilus planipennis | reverse complement strand
CACCATATTCTCCAGACCTGGCACCATCGGATTATTATTTGTTCCGGTCACTCCAAAATTTTTTAGACGGTAAAACCTTCACCTCAAATGAGGAGGTCAAAAACCTCCTCGATCAGTTTTTTGCCAGCAAAGACCAAAAATTTTATGAGCGTGGAATTATGCTACTACCAGAAAGATGGCAAAAGGTGTTGGACCAGAACGGTCAATATATAATTTAATAAAGTATTTGTTTATTATACGAAAACTGTCTTTCATTTCCACAAAAAAAAACGAAATGACTTTCCGAACAACCCTATATGATTCCCGTCTGGGGGTACGGGTAGGTTTAGCATACAACATATATTTGTATTAGTATACAGTAATACATTATTTGTTGGTATTCTGTTAAAACTGCAGGGCATGAATCGCGATTGCGAAACTACTCTCTTCATCTGTCAACATCTTGTCAACTAATTGTACAGAGTTTAACATGTAGCTAATCTGTTAAGTTTCTAAATAAGTACCTTCATCTCTTGGAATAAAACAGAAATTATATTAATTTATTTTATTGATTCATTAATGTCTAAATAACATATTAAGCTTCACAGAAGTTTACAATGCGTCCGCTAGCCCCTCTTCCCTTTCCAAATTAATATGACCTGCTTAAATCTGATAAGAATGTTGTATGTCTTCACAATTAAAATGATTTCGAGCAATTGTTACGATGTTCTTCACTTTTATTGCGGTGTGGGCTCGAAGGGAGGCTCTTTCAGAATGTGGAGTTGTTGGTTATTCATATTTTTTTTAATGGGTAGAAAAGGTAACATGCCGTAAGTACACGTGGGTGGGCGAAAGTTCGAAATGGGTTCAATCGATGACCCATGGTACAGTTGGTAAAGATTATTTTTCTGTATGGAAGTGTGACGAAGTTTCAGAGTAGATTTATATTAATGTAAGGTCAATTTTGACCGAAGGAATTTACCTATCAACACCTAGGATGACCGCCACAGTGCGCCAAAATTTGGAAAAGCTTTGTCTAATGTAAAGTATAAAGTGAGTTAAATGTATGAAATACAAATGTAATGAACATAGAAACTGTTTTTTTTTTTTTGAGAAGAATACCAAGAAGGTATATGGGACAAGAATGAAAAAGTGGGAATATAAGCTAAAGGTACTTAGAAATGGTAGAAGGCTGATGGGGACGGAGATTTGTATAAGAGATGATGTGACCATGGAAGAGAGAAGAATACAGAGGATGTTGGAACGTACGGTAAAAGGGGAGGGAAGAACAAAAGGGTATAAGGTGGTTAAATTTGGGTACAAGAAGTTAATAATCGATGAGGTAGTATGGGTTTGGGAGGAAGAAAAAGAAGTAATGGTAAAAAAAGAAGGAAAAAGGACATTTCATTAGAAATAAGTAGGTAAGCGGGGGATAATGTAGGGAAAATGATTAGGAATAAGAATGTAATGTGTAACTTAACAGTACGATAGATCATTGATCTTACCCTGAAAATTTGGTTAAAAAATTAGTGTATCATCCTTTTTTTTTCATAACTTTCAGTATTAAAATGTTAATTGTTTTTAGGACCACTGCCTAAAAGACTATACTATAGTCGAAATATTGTTCCCTAGAATCATTCACCTTTCTGCTTTTGTTTCATTTTTTTATACGGTTCCTACATAGTTGAAATGACTTCGGAGCCATGTATCCAACAGTTTTGTTTTAGAAACCTTGTGAGATCCATGAACTCGCCATCGCAACCCTTTACGTCGTTATCTATATCTGTGTATGGAACTATTCCATTGAGTATAATACCTAGTTTAAGTCGCTCATAATAAAACGGATAAAATCAAAATTGCCGTCCATAGAATATATATTGTCAGAGGTGTTTTGAGATATTGACTTATTAGGAAAGGGTAATTACCTATTGCCTGACAGTTTCTGGCAGTTTAGACAGAATACACACCACTTCGAATTATTTTATTCGATTATGGTAACGTGCCTATCACGTTGAGGGGTTAGCTACGCCGGTATTAGTTTCAGCAAGTAGATATCCACACAAGTGGACCTTGTTCGAGCATACGTAATCCTAAAATGTAGCATCGTACTACAGATGACGTTTACCGCGCCATTTGTGGTGTTTTCTAAAACGCGCTGTTAAGACAGCAGGTAAAAGTTAGCCTGTCTTCTGTCGGAACTGTCTGCGACGCGCTGATGAGATCCAAAAAGATCGAAATCGTTATCCGCGTCTGGCAGTTTCGACAGAATACAGACCATTTCGAATTATTTTATTTAACCTATTGCCTAATTCCGCTTGAAGAAGCTTTATGTGAAAAATAATGTTATTTAGAAATTCAACGGGTAATCTTTTTACGAAAATAACGATTTTTGTTTTTTTTTTTGTGACAAAGGAAGTAATCCTTTGTAGATAAGTATTAAACTTATGAGCGGATTGTATGTAAGCAACTTTACATATAATTTAATTTAGAATTAAGTGGCTGTGTTTAATAAACGTTTCCTTTTGTGGACGTTGTTTGTCGTTGACTGAAGCATTCTTCGTCATCATTTCGTCTCTAATAAAAATGTCAAGTAACTTTTATTGCCAATTGCCTTTATACCGTATTACATATATATATTTATATGTGCGTTTGTATGAGTGTGTATGGTGTAGAGAAAGAGAGAAAGAGCGTGTGAGTGTGCCACGAGAATGGTAATTTTATTTCGGATGTGTCCGTTACAGGTTTCCCCGGCGCTGCAGTCGAAAACCGACGCCGAAAACAACGACGCTGCTGCTGCTTCTGGTGGTGGGGAAGTCAGCTGGCGGGAGCGTCGCGACGCGTCGTCGCAACCAGTCGATGTCAGTCGTTCGCGACGTTTCGTACGTCTTGTCGTCTGCATCGTCACTGCAGCAGTTATTACATTTTGTGAAGTTTCTGACTGACTGACGGATCGTAGTACTACTACCGCTTTGTTATTTGTCGCCGATTGCTCTTTTGTTGACGCGGCTTTTTCGTGTGACGGGTTCATTTGGTTTTTTTCTTTCTTTGTAGTCCTTTTTGGTGACGTTTCGTGTTGAAATGATCGTCGCGTGGTAGCAGTGGACATGACGACTTCGATTCTTTTTACTTTGGTGACCGTCTGTGCGATTACAAAGTGCTTCGCGGCATGGCAGGAGAACGTGCGGCCCAAGATGTACGTCCAATTAGGTGAGTGACGATTTTTATTTTTAACAACCCCTCCAAGCGTGTCATGTCATGTGACATAACTTTCAGTATTAAAATGTTAATTGTTTTTAGGCCCACTGCCTAAAAGACTACACCATAGTCGAAATATCGTTCCCTAGAATCTTTCAGCTTTTACATTTAAAATAAGTTGTAAATTCTACTAGTAAACTGGTCTGATTTAACGCAAAAAAAATTTTGGTAATTAACCGAGATAGGTATCTTCTGTTAAAGAACTGCCGCAGGATAATGACTTTTTATTTCGAGTGGTGCTGTAGCCGATAACATTACAAAATTATTCTATGAACTCAAAAGTATTCTTTCAGTCGTTTCACTATTAAATTCGATAAATATAATTTTCTGAAATGTTTGGTAAAATATTATTAGTTTATGAAAAATCAACCAAATTGTTTTCGTAACTCTCTTAACTACCTATATGGTCAGACATTAGAATTCATTGAGAGCAAAAATTGAAACAAATTCAACTTTGAGGGTCCACTATGAAGCTATTATTTATGCAATTAAACTGAAGCATGTCTCTTATTATATTTGAATGTTGAACCAAATGATACAGAATCTGTTGGTGCATGAAAATGATTACAGTTATAAATCCTGTAAGAGTTCGTTTTAATGTACTCAGGATTCATTTAAATCCTTTAAAATTCATGTACAATAATCTTGTTGGGACCCGCACCAGTGTTAATTGTAAATTAAGATAACGTACCACATAATAATATTGGAGAAGACATACGGGTACACCACATCTGTGATGTAAATTGGTTTTGAAAAATGATGTACCCATACATGTACATAAATAATAGTAACGGAGTCCTTAGACTGTATTTAAAGAAATAAACCACTTACTTTCAAGTGAAAGGTAGAAGCACAGGGTAAAAGTAAAAGCTTTTGCTACAATATGTATTCATAATCTGTACATTTTCCTTGCAAGGAAATACTTCAGATAAAGTAAAAGTTATAGATTAGCTTCTACTGGTTTCGACAAACTAGTTGAACTTGCATTGTGCAATCAACGTGTGTGTGTTAAGTTAATAAAGATGTGCATTGTGCTAGTGGTGTGTCCTAATTTGCTGCTTCGCATAATTCGTTATCAATAAAACAACAAATTCACACACTTGCACCTATATGATTTTCAAAAATAAGATGCGTGGTGGTTTGGGTTAGGTTAGGTTGAAATTAGAGGTGAACCACGTACCCGGCAAAACCACTACGGTTAATGGTTCATTTCTTCGTTCGGGCTAGCTTTTTATTAAATGCAATCCTCATTAACGTTCTAAACTTCATTTAAACCCATTAAAAATGTCCTTTAAACACTAAACCAATGAAATTTTAATTCTCGGTTCGCAGATTTCGATGAAAGGGCTGAGTTAAAACCGTTGCAATAAGCCTATAATGTTTATAAACATTAAAAGTCTGCAATGTGAGAAAATTATACTAATAAGTTATCATTAATCAAAACCTATTATTGCACATCAGTAGCAGAATTCAGCATATTCATACTTTTTATTTTATCAAAAATTCCGGAACTAAGTCGCTGGACATTATTTAGGAATCGTTGGAGTGGTTGAGAATTCATTTTCGTATTTTCAATTTGAATGCCAATTTGTAGCAATTCTTTGTAGGATATATCGATATTAATTATTAAGTACACTATATACATGAAAAGTTTATTTAACTATTATGTTGTTCAAATAAATATGTGATTACGTTTGACAAAATAAAAGAGGAATTAGTATCAAAGGACCCCGTTAGATCCTTATGGAAAATATCCTTCTGTTAAACTCTTTGAATTTTTGACTTGTAGATCAAAAGTTTCAATGGGTGCTATCACGTAAAAGCTCATCTTTTGAGATATATTCTCCTAAAGTTGCATTCTTCCATAAAGACTTCCATTAATTTTTTGTTTTAAAAGAAACGCCTACAAATCCAAGAAGTTGCTGCAGAAAATAACGCTTTAACCAGTGATCAATTAAATTTTGAAATTTAAACCCTCCTTAAACCACGGTCTGCTTTGCGCTTCTTTAGTATGGCAATGATAGCAAATCGAGAACCGAACGTAGGGATACTGTATTACATGCAATCGAAGGACGTCGTCATTTTTTGGAAAATATGACGTGGTATAGGGAAATTCGTATAAATAACTTTAGCTGTCCTTAAGTAATAAAATAATATAAGCCCAATAAATGCAGTTTAAGGTTTTTGAGGGGTATACACTTTTGATTAGTTTTCAGAGAAGTATGATGAAAAAATATATATTTTAAAAGTTCACGATGTACATGTAATGCCTTTTTGCTAGTGTGACTTAAAAAAAAATGCTGAGAAAGAAATGTGTAATTTCTGTATTCGGTGAACATTTTGCTGTACCTGTATATGTATTAAGTTTGTTTTTGCATATAGTACGATAAACTTTTCCTGAAGATGGCTAAATGTAGGAACATAAATTGAGCTTTTCAGTAAAAATAGTGAACCAATTCAAGAGATTTTGATAAATTTTTGTTTATCAAAAATGGTTCATCTGATGAGATCCAAAAAGATCGAAATCGCGATCCGCGTCTGGCAGTTTCGACAGAATACAAACCACTTCGAATTATTTTGTTCGGTTCACCATGGATTAAAGGCTTCTTATTTTTTTTGGTATTATTTGTTAAAATGTGGAATAATGTTTTGTTTGCATAGTTAAGTCAATTTTTTCAAGGTATATAGTTTCATGTAACAGGAATCAATGAAAATTTTCATTTCCATTAGAACACATCTACGTACATTACTGCGATTACAAAAATAAGCTGCAATTTATTCCTCTTTACTAGGGGAGGATTTGTATACTTACCTAATACTTTTCATAACTCTAAATAAGCAAAGTTTTAATGAATATTTAAATAACTCGTTATAGTTAATGATACGTACTTGCAGATTGTTGTAATTCAATTCGTCTACAATATTTTAATGTGCCTTCATTTAAGTGCAAAAATTAAGTAGGAAAAGTAGCTTTTCTTAAGTTGTTTATTCTAGAATTGTAGATTTTATAGAAAAGCTTTTCTAGGTAATTAATCGTAATTGAAATGACTCTCAATGAAAGAAGCATAAACAATTTCATTCTAAATTCTGAGACTGAGGTATATTAGTTTAGTAAATTGAAAAGGAAACGATAAGCTTTATATTTCTCTCTTCAATTTGTTTGTTGCTTATCGGGTAAGTGTTTTATAATAGGGTCTCTTATATAGCTAGTAATTGCTGTTATTTGTCTTGAAAAGCAAAACTATTTCTAAATAATAATTTCAATGTTAAATGTCATTGGCTACTGGTTAGTACAGTGGTTATTTATTTAATTGAAACACGACTTTTTTGTTAACAGAGATTTTAACTCTTGATCGATGCTATTTTCATATTGATTTTCTGGCATATGGACGCATTTGAGAATGCACATGATTTAATTTTGAATTGAAACCGTAATCAATTGTAATATTCGAAAACAGAGCAGTGTGTCATTTTGTAATTGTACAAATGAGTAACGAATCCTAATTGGTTGGAGTTGGACTAATAGGTCCAATTTTTTCCCTACATACTCTAATTAATATTTCAATTTTTTCTGGTGTATGTTTGGGTAATGACTCTGTCTATGTGCAAAATGTGGACAGACAATGTGAATGAGGTGGTATTAGAAAGACTAGGAGAACAAAGGGTGTTATGCGTGCCTATAAGGAAAAGAAGTGATAGGATGATAGGGTACCTTCTGAGACATGAAGGTCTGGGCAGGATAAAATTGGTAGATTAGATTAGATTACTGTTCACAGTTAACGAAAGATATGGGATGTTCTAGGGCTAGAATAGGAAAAGGTGGAGGTGCGTGTCCAACCAGTCTTAGGGCTGATGTTGAGAGGCAGGTGATTGAGTTGACGATTTTTAATTTGTCTGGACATCGGGGTTGAAAAACGATAATTTAAATTAAATGAACTTATAAAACTACTTATTTGAGCATAAAAAAATAACTAGTCATATAAATTTACTACTAAGCATTTAATTTGTGTTCGTTTGAACATGCCATTTTTTGAGTAGTCGATTATTTGTTATTAAATCAAATATAATTAAGTGCTGCGAAACGTAATAAACAAATAAACTCCAAAATCCCACAAAACGTTTAGAAAACTAATACGTGTTTCGACCCCCAAGGTGTCATCCTCCGTTATATAGAGACTCTGCTCTATTACACATGCATTTATGAGTGACATTAAAACGCATTTAATTATTCACCAGTTTCTTGTTTGTTGAGAAGTTAGTTGCTTCCCCAACCCTTCAAATATACTTTGCTTGCACGCCTAAATGAGTCCCTCCAGTCAAGACCCTCCCCTTTTTCGTTCGTACGGCGCGAACATTTGTTTGTCTTTGGTGCACATATATATATAGGTAGATATGTATGTATGTATGTAAATCGCGTGCGGTGTTTTTGAATTACTTTCACGAACATTAGGTACGTTCATTAAGTGTCGTGATATACATAAGTGTAAGCCTCTAATCGTCGGCCATGTGTATGCTCAGTCAGTTCAAAGCAGCTGCAATCAGCAATAATGTACGTCGAACAATAAACGATCCGATTAATTGGTGAAAAAAAAAATAAAAAGGGACAAGTAAGTTTGGAATTCACGCACCCGGAAAGCGTGAATTCCTTCCCGAGTAAGTAAACATTTCAGTGTAATCTCTGTCCGAACGGTTTTTACCACCATACGTAAGGGCGCGAATAATATACGTAATGTGGCGGTTTGAAAACTTTTGCAAACCTTACAAAGTCTTTGTTAGACCATAAATTGACAAACTAGCCGAGATAAAAATGTTCAGTCTCTCAGAGTCTCTGAAACCAAGATTCGAGTCTCCGTCTCTCATCGAATCTCTCTGGTGTTGCTGAGAGAGACTGTCAAAAAAACTGTTAAGCGTCTCTGAACGAGAGACTCGAGTTGCTCATAGAGGGATCTTCATTTCGTATGCAGTCTCTGAACGAGGACTCGAATCTCTGAATTAACAATTTTATCGTTGGAGTCTCTCGTACAGAGACGGTGACAGCTCCATAAAAACACCTAGGTAATAACTGAGAGACTGTGAGAGACGCTCTCAGAGATGCTGAGAGACTGAAAATTTTTGCCTAGGGTAGTAGTACATATTTCAAAAATTGAATGCTGTTGTTGGAATACTTAAGACAAGGGTTGGCAAACTTTTAATTTGGTTGTTTCAAGGATTTTTTAATTCGGCTTTTACATTTTATTTCAAATTTGTATCGCATAAAGAAGTGGTAATTAAATAAAATACTGCTCTATTTATTATTATCTATATTATTACTATGTTACAAAATATGGTATGTTAAACAAGACTAAAATTGTGTTAAAAACCAATGAGAACGATGACCGTGTACTTCTCTAGAAAGTTTTGGGAACCAATAGTTTTTAGTTTAAAACTTGACTCTAAATTTTGATTAGTTATTTGGTTTCTTAATTAGGTTTGTTTTTTATTAAATTCGTAGAAGATAAAACTTGCTCGCACGAATGTTGACCCAAACATCGTTAGTACACCAAAAGCCATTTTTTTTATTTGGTAATGCAACTAGAGGAGTTCGCGGGCCGAGGTTTGCAGGCGCCTGGTTTATGGTATAAAGTTCAGCTAGGAAAAGACATAACGAACGAAGTCAATTATTGTAGTGGCTACATTCATTCTTTTGTTTATGGGAATATGTGTGGATATATGTACCTAGATCGGACGGAATTCACGCATGGCAATAAAAAATCTCCGGTCGGAATTTGCATACTTACCTACCTCTTAGAGGTGATTATGACATTTCGGACGTAATTCACACTAACCCCACTCACCGAGGCTTCATTACAATCAAATTTATTGGGGTTTCCTAAGAACCTAAGGGAAAATATCAGAATAAGCTGCTCAGAATAATCCTCGTTAACATATCCCTATCCCTATTTAATTTCCATTCATTAAAGCGGTGAAATTAAAGATAAGAGATATCGATAAGGGTGTATATTTTACGGAAGCGTTAATTTTTTAATTAATGATTGTAAATAACTGGATATAATCATGCTGTACTTTGATATTTTAATTGACGAGTTATAATAGACTGGGTATTGTTGGTAAACAGCGGTCAAATTCAAAATTACCCCAATTTTTTAGAAGATTCTCACTGATATCTCTTCATATTAGTGTCCGACCGAAAGTTCGGTTTCGGTTTCGGTTTCGGTCGAGTTTCGGCAAAAAAACGAGTTTCGGTTTAGTTTCGATTTCGGCGGCAAACCTGCCGAAACTACGACCGAAACCGAAACTGCGTTCGGGAGTTCTCGCGCTCTGCTCGGTCATGTTCGCCACGTTAAATTCCATCCAAGCGAAGTATACTATACTTACTCAAATAAACATCTCACCTATTTTAAGTATTTTTAAGTATTTCCTTAAATGAGGGGTTGTTATGTTGATTTTGATTTGATTATCAATAAGTAAAAATGTCAAAGACTGCAGAGCTATGTTATTTAAAGATAAAAAAATAAAACTGACTGATTATAATAACGTTTTCTTTATTTTTCTCTCAAAACATGATCCTTATAAGGAAGTTTCGGTTTCGGTTTCGGCCGAAACTGAGACCGTTGCCGAAATTCGGTTTCGGTCGTAAAAACCAGTTTCGGTCGGACACTACTTCATATTAATATCCCCTTTTGTGGAAATCGCCCATTTTAGAATGTAAATGTATGTACGAGGTCTGTTCAAAAAGTGTCGCGAATTTTGATTTTTTCAAAAATTATTGATTTATTCATGAATATCTATTTTGTCTCCTTCAAAGTAATCACACTTGTGTCAACGTTTTTTCCAATCTTTGTAGCACTTAAAAAAATCATTTTTTGTGGTTTTATTCAACTCCTTCTTCGATGCCGTCTTTATCTCCTTAATAGTAGCGTAGCGTCGTCCTTCCATAGGCCTCTTCAGTTTCGGGAACAAGAAAAAATCACAGGGGCAAGATCATTCCCCAGATCTGGTGTCTGCGGCATTATTAGTGTTCTACCCTGTGACAAGAATTCATGATGCACCACTCCCCTACAATCGAAGAAAACTGTAAGCAAAAGCTTCGTTTTTGGCGCGTTTTTTCCTGTCTTGGCTCGTGCGGCAGTTTCCGTGATGATTGAGCTTTGGTTTCCATGTCATAACCATAAACCCATGATTCGTTACCAATTATGACCCTCTGGAGCAAATTTCGATGGTCGCGGATATAGTCCAGCAGCTCCTTAGCAATGTTAATGCGATGCTGATTTTGATCGAAATCGAGCAATTTAATTAAAAAATTAACTGGGTAAATGTCCTCTTCGGGGGTGGGAGCCATCATCTAGACCTTTACCATTAACTGAACTTTCAACATGGCAGAACTTGTCAGTATAAGTGATAGACATGAGTACCAACATAACATCACAAAAAAATCGAAAATCGAATATAACCATAACCCGCGGAAATTAAAAATTCACGATATTTTTTTAACAGACCTCGTATTATATTAAAGTTGATGTCAAAGTAGATAATAATTATTGCAACGAAATAAAATTGGTATTAGTGTTTTTATGTGAATAATAGGAAAAAATCGGCGGAGATTCTGCGACATAAGTAGTAATACAAAATATTGTCAAGAAAACAATAATTTCATTAGTTTTTTATGCGTTGTCGTTTAGGGGCTGTAAATTGAAAAGCAAATGTGCTTCGCATTTTTGTCGTATTCATAAAAGTGATTTAGTAAGGCAACTAACGTTGGCTTCAGGATGTGTTAAGTTTTCTGACGAGTTACCTGATAAGATGCACAAGCAGTCACCTATCTTGCGCATTTGCATATGCGGATCACGCTCAAGGGAGAGTAATAAACGGTGTGACAGATGGCCAAGTGAAACTACTTATGTAGGTGTATGCTGGTGCTTCTTAAAGGGGACGGAAGAATATCGGTAGCAGGCTTCATAAGAGGATATGCCTTTAATTACGTAACACCTGTTATTTATTGAGCTGCATCTCTTTAAAAAATTATAAAATTGCCTTCTTAAGGATGCTTGCGAGATATGTCAAAATGCTACGAGACAAATAAAAATTTGGAAGAACGTTCCTCATTCAATTCTAAAACTCCTGTAAAAATTACAAATCGATTCATTAAACCGTTAAAAAGTTATTAAAATTTTAAAAAATTGTAATTTTACACGTCATTTTATGGAGATTCGTTAACCGAACAGATTAAATTTATTTTTATTAACAGAAAAAAAGCTACCAGAAATTTCAAACTTTTATAATAAGTAACTTGAACTCTGGAGAATCACTTTAGCGTAAGGTTATTCAAATTCACTAAATGGTTATCGAGAAAAAAATGAAAAATTAGCTGAAAATCTCGTTTTTACTTGATAATATAATGATAATATTTATAATTGTCTGAAATAAATGCAATTTTAAAGTTTTAATTATTATTTAAACATATTAAAAAGTTTTACGCTCATTATTAATAGAGATTGAAACTAAATATTTTTTTGTTTCGAAGTTGAAATCAAGGCATATTTACTGCCGAAAGCCAGTTAAAAATTTTCCATATTTTTCGTTATTTCTTATTTTATTCAAAGTTTTTCGTCAAATTCGAAATTTCCTTCAAACCGTATACTTTTCTTTAGTATAGATAGCAATTATTTACCTCATGATATGCTGCAAAACCTAATTAATCACGAATTTCTAATTTTATGTACTCTTGTCTCCGATTGTACCTCCCAAACATCCTTAAGGCTGATTCTCACTATCCGGCGGCTGGCAACTGTCCGTCAGTTTTATGTTGTACTAGCTGATACGGCGAACATCGTACCGTCCAACAGTCAATGAATTTCATGTTAACTTTTAGATGATTTTATTAACATAATAATATGATTCATAGATTCTGTGTTGTGGTACTGATGACTGATTGACCGAATGATCTGCAATGATTGATACCAATCGATTTGACAATCGTTGACATTTGTTCTCTGTATTTTTGTTTACATTTCGATTCGAGTATTCTATATATATTTCAATAATGTTTCTATTCTATAATGTGTGGTATGTCACTGATTTGCAGTGGACATCAGATATTACAAATAAGCTATAAACGTCCGGGACGGGAACTGTCAATTGTGGAAGAAGACGTAGTTCCAAACCTATTTTATTTAAAAATTAATTTTTTCTATATTTTTCTCGATATTTTAATAGTTATTCTGCTATTCTTGAAGTAGGCGAATCCAAAAAATCAGAGATTATCAAAATCGGTGCAGTACAACATTGATCGCAAATTTTGGATGGTTTTGCTGACTATCAACGAATTGAATGATTTATTCTCATTAGCATCAACGACCGTCACCAATAGGTACCGTCAACTCTCCTGCAATATCGGTCACTATTACTAAACTGAATAATAGCTTGACGAACATCTGACGGGCGCCTGACTGTCGTTATCTAGAATCTAAAAGACGGTGAGAATCCAGCATAAAGATAGTGGACATTGTAATAGTTATTGGCATTACTTTTCCAGCTATCGTTTGAAATTTTTTTAAAGTTATGCGATTCAAGATTGTCTAACTTTTTTATATATTGGTAAAGAATTGGCGAATTCAGGGGTTTCCTTAACTGTACGTCGCGATGCCCTGGAGCGCCGCGGCATTATCCCAGGGTCGTCGTGAGGAGATCCACATAGATGGGTATAGAATGAAATGAGAGGGACTTTTTCCAAACTTGAAAAACAAGCACGTCCATCTCATTAATAGCCAGCCAACAAAATAAGGCAAAATAAATACCTTTTGTAGGTACTTTTTGACCAGAGAAGAGCGTCGCAAAATTTCCAAGAACGTTGTAGTAAAAGTAAGTTTGGGAAGCCCTGGTCTAACCGTTTAGTATAGTCATAGAGTGCTTGTTTTCGACATACCAAAGCAGTAAAATAATATTTCATTTAGCCATGGTATTTTAGTAATACTGTCATTAATTTTGATTTATACCATGCATGCATGTACGAAGTCTCATCCTAATCATGTTCTGCATTCATAGGCAGTGTATTGTGACGATTGTGACCATGCACGGCCGACTGCGTTTACGCGCGTCGCAAATATATGCAAACGAATGTTTATTGCTGATGGACTGATGATGCTGCCACGTGCTGTATTCTGCTCAGGTTGTACCTGGCACGCCGTCGGAATAAATTTTGCGCCGGAACGGTAAGAGGACGACCCTTGCCAATGCTGGTCCTATCCAGAGAGCCCCATGGCTTCGCATTGCGAAAATATTGGTTTGTTATTGAACACGTTTCCGCATTACTTATTTTATTTAGACGGTAAATGACGTTGCTTAAAATTCCGACGGAGAATTGTGCCTTTTTCACTTAATCGAGCACGGCGACGGCTGTACTTCGGTTGCTTTGTGAAACACGTCTTTTATGTAGGTATCTACGTATAGCTGGTACAAAATCTCATGAGCCCCTTCGCATGTGCGAGAGGCGTACCTTATTGTATTCATATTATACCTACCTACACTATCTTTCTGTCTATTTCAAATACTTGCATTTAAAATGCAAATATAAAATAAGAAATACCTATTTTTATCTTGCATTTAAATACTTTTTTGAGAAAAGCATTTTGTATTTTATTTAAAGTACTTTTCTAAACAATAGGAAAAAATCGGCGGAGATTCTGCGACATAAGTAGTAATACAAAATATTGTCAAGAAAACAATAATTTCATTAGTTTTTTATGCGTTGTCGTTTAGGGGCTGTAAATTGAAAAGCAAATGTGCTTCGCATTTTTGTCGTATTCATAAAAGTGATTTAGTAAGGCAACTAACGTTGGCTTCAGGATGTGTTAAGTTTTCTGACGAGTTACCTGATAAGATGCACAAGCAGTCACCTATCTTGCGCATTTGCATATGCGGATCACGCTCAAGGGAGAGTAATAAACGGTGTGACAGATGGCCAAGTGAAACTACTTATGTAGGTGTATGCTGGTGCTTCTTAAAGGGGACGGAAGAATATCGGTAGCAGGCTTCATAAGAGGATATGCCTTTAATTACGTAACACCTGTTATTTATTGAGCTGCATCTCTTTAAAAAATTATAAAATTGCCTTCTTAAGGATGCTTGCGAGATATGTCAAAATGCTACGAGACAAATAAAAATTTGGAAGAACGTTCCTCATTCAATTCTAAAACTCCTGTAAAAATTACAAATCGATTCATTAAACCGTTAAAAAGTTATTAAAATTTTAAAAAATTGTAATTTTACACGTCATTTTATGGAGATTCGTTAACCGAAAAGATTAAATTTATTTTTATTAACAGAAAAAAGGCTACCAGAAATTTCAAACTTTTATAATAAGTAACTTGAACTCTGGAGAATCACTTTAGCGTAAGGTTATTCAAATTCACTAAATGGTTATCGAGGAAAAAATGAAAAATTAGCTGAAAATCTCGTT
>NW_020438903.1:615433-618747 GCF_000699045.2 Agrilus planipennis | reverse complement strand
TTAAGTAAATGTAGAAAATTAAATAGGTACTACAAAAAAGTATTTTGAAAATATCTATTTTGCATTTAGCATTTAAAATTCAAAAGGGAAATGTATTTTGTATTTTACATTTGAAAAACAAATCAAAAAGTAACTGAACCATTGTCGCGCAGACAAGAAATTTTTTGATAGGTTACAGTGATAATAAATTTATGAGTTAAAAATGTAGAAATCGATGAACGGGCAAATTTGTCAAAGTCAGGGTTCATTAGATTGTGAACGACCTGTAGAGATACTTCAAAATCTTATGAACTTTCACACGTGCGAAAAGTGGACCTTATCGAAAAAAGCCGTTAAATTTACCCTAAAATGGTGGAATATGAGTCTCCATTATGTTACGTGTTATATATTTCTTGTTAAAATTACGAATATTTAAATTTTAACTCAACTCAGTTGAATAATACCAAGTTTTTGTTAGCAAAACCTTAATAATTTAAACAAAATTAGATACAAATCAGAAAGCTTTAGAGATGATAAATAATGATTGGAACATTAATGTAACTTCAAGGGCAGACTATAGACTTGCGTTATAATAGTGTCATAACGGGAAACAGTTATTTCAATAGTATACTAATTGTCTACTTATGGTTACCTTTTATAATAGGTCTTGGCAATCAAATCTCGTTTTGTACGTGGTGGTCGTTGAACACACCAACTGTACGAATAGTACCGTAAAGTTTAGTTATTTTGTACGTTTGCAGATGGATATTGATACAGTAAAATGGTTAGCAAACCGATTATCGTATCATTCCTATTATTTGCTCGAAGTATGATTGTCTTATTAGGATTGAGTTCAATTGTAAAATGACGACAAAGGCGAATCATAGATGTTATTTCTATAAATAAAACAGCATTTGAATCATTAATTTCTTAAATCATCACAAGCAAATATCATCATCATCATAAGGTCCTCAGTCCTAAGACTGGTTGGATCGACATGTACTTCCACTCTTCAAATTTAATCCATAATTGTACAATTATTTTAGGGTAATTGTATACTAAGCATTACGATTATGTAATTGTAGGTATATAATCCTCAGCACGCAATACTTACCCCGATGGCCACATTTACGTCAAACTATTCATATCATCTTGATATGCGTAAAGGTTGTTCACCTTGTGAACGTGGAAATTTTAATGATTTTGTCTGCATTTCATGAAATCATACGAATACTAAACATGAATATCGTAAATTGAATTACTTTCGTTATTTAGACATACTATTTAAGACATTGAAATGAAGAAACCTGAGGCACATAGAAGGCAAGATTTACTGTGTTATATGCAGCAATNTCAAACTCACATATCCGAAGAGCGATAAGATAAACCAGTTTGACATAAGCTCTAATATATTACTTATCTAACTCTATTCCAGGATAAACTAGTTTAGCCTAGGCCAAGGTAGCTTATCCGAAGACCGATAGGATGAACCAGTTTGCCTTAGTTCAAACTGGTTTGACACGATCAAGCCTAATTTGAAAATAAATTGCGTTTGTTTAAGTCAAACTCACATATCCGAAGAGCGATAAGATAAACCAGTTTGACATAAGCTCTAATATATTACTTATCTAACTCTATTCCAGGATAAACTAGTTTAGCCTAGGCCAAGGTAGCTTATCCGAAGACCGATAGGATGAACCAGTTTGCCTTAGTTCAAACTGGTTTGACACGATCAAGCCTAATTTGAAAATAAATTGCGTTTGTTTAAGTCAAACTCACATATCCGAAGAGCGATAAGATAAACCAGTTTGACATAAGCTCTAATATATTACTATAAATTCCTTTTACATTATTAAGATATATTTTGAAATTACATGAAACATTTTATAGCTACGGTTTTAACAAAAAAAATATGAAAATGATGAATTTATACAAAATATGTTTATATATATTGATTCTATTTTACACATATGCACCTATGAAAAAATATTGAATAACATTCGTTTATAAGATTTTAATGAAGGTAGTGGTTTGATATCGTGTTCAAATTTGATATTGTTGCGCGGCGGTTGCATGTATGCTAATACATAACGAAGAGTTTGTCGTTTGTGTTAATAAGTGATGAAAAACAGAAATGTTCGAAATAAAACTGCGAATGAGTTATTACAGATATGCAGTTTTGTGCAAATCATTTATTGAGCTCATACAATATCGAATATTGCCGTGTCGTTATAAATGAAGATGGGAAATAAATTAAAATGTAAATTAAACTGCACAACCACCAAAAGAACGGTCCGTATCGCATGTATGACATTTTTAATGGTTTTTTATTGAGTATCTTCTTTTTCGGAAAATCAATCAAGAACGTTAACATCACGTTAAATTCATGATAGATTTTTTGTGAGAAACTGTTCTAAAGGTTCAATTTTCCTGCGAATCTGGATATAGTAATATAGTAACCCAGTGGCTTTTAACATATGGGCCGAGCATCCCTAGTGGTCTCTCGAGACAATTGCAGGGGAAGGGGGGGTGGGTGGTACAGTTGTTACCAAATAAAGTCGGTGTCGACAAGACGAGCACTCTGCTTATCTTGAAGAGTATGAAATTATTTTGTTACAAAAATTGAGGGAGATACAACAATCTCTTTTTATGAGAAAAGGTGAGCTGAGATAGTAAAAACTACAAACCACGTATACAAGGTAATGAATGGTGGGGGGTCCCTATAATAATAGATAAACGTTATAATTGAATTTTTGCCTGGTTTGCTTAAAAGGTACACTACGTTCTTTTCTCTATACTTGACAATGTGTTTACAAAATTTTATGACTACAAAACTAATTAAAATAACAGTTTAACAATTCACGGTAGGTTTTACCCGCGGTTTCCCTCGTGTTGATTCCTACCCCAGTAGCACAACAATATTGGTAAAATATTATATTTACATATTGGTTCAATGATGGAAACGTCAGATTTTTTTTTATTGGCCCAATGTAGATTTTTAATATTAACCCAATATTGAAATTAAATATTGTTCCAATGTTAGGAAATAATAAATGTGCAATATTTATTTGAAATATACAGCCAATATTTGTTTTCCAGATTGGTCCAATATATGTTTTATATATAGTCACAATATATCATGCATATGTAGGCACAATATCTACCCCAGTACCACAAAAATATTGGTAAAATATTATATTTACATATTGGTTCAATGATGGAAACGTCAGATTTTTTTTTATTGGCCCAATGTAGATTTTTAATATTAACCCAATATTGAAATTAAATATTGTTCCAATGTTAGGAAATAATAAATGTGCAATATTTATTTGAAA
>NW_020438903.1:587350-614440 GCF_000699045.2 Agrilus planipennis | reverse complement strand
AAATATTGCATATCAATATAAATAAAAGTTATTGCCAAATATCTTCTATTAATATTGGATCAATATCGGATAAACATTGTATTAAAATATAGGAAGAAGGTACATCTCCTATATATTACCAATATTAGCTAACGGTTAGTTTACGTTAGGTTGCAATTTCTAGGCGACCTAAAAGTTAACCATCAATCTTCCAAGAATTTTGGTACCCAAGCGCCGGGCAAAGTGTCTTTATATGGACTCAATTTTGTCAAAGATGTTTTGTCAATGTTGGGTCAGTATTGGATAAATATTCTATATAAATAAAGGAAAAGGTACATCCCTTGTATATATTGCCAATATTGGATAAATATTACAAATCAATATAAATAAAAGTTATTGTCAAATATCTTTTATTAATATTGGATAAATATCGGATAAACATTGTATTAAAATATAGGAAAAAGGTATATGTCCTATATATTACCAATATTGGCTATAAATTGCCAATATTGGGCCCATATACAATATTGTACCAATATAGAATAAATATTGGGCCAATGTCGTGTGCTACTGGGGTAAATACGCGTTAGCGATCGTCAACGACTACATAAAACTAGTTTGTGTAGCCCTCGGGAACAGTATTTTTTTCTTTTCTGGAAGAAAGGTACCCTTTGTCCTTTTGTGTATCCCTGACAATGTGTGTGCAAAGTTTCACGATAGGTTTTACCCGCGGCTTCCCTCGCGTTGATGCCTAAATAGCTGTCATCAAAAAACTAATTTTTATCGCCGCCGGGAACAGTATTGTTTTTTCTAGAGAAAAGGTACCCTCTGTCCTTTTGTGTGTCCTTGACAATGTATGTGAAAAATTTCACGGTGGTTTTACCCGTGTTTCGCTCGCATTGATACCTAAATAGCTATCACCAACGACCACATAAAACTAATTTTTATAGTTCTCGGGAACAATTTTTTTTTTCTGGGAAAGGGATACCCTTTGTCCTTTCGTGTATCCCTGACAATGTGTATGGAAAATTTCACGATAGGTTTTACCCGCGGCTTCGCTCGCATGAATGCGCCTAAATGGCTAGCATCAACGACCATGTGAAACCAATTTTTCTATCTCTCGGGAACAGTTTTTTTTTTTGGATAAAGATACCCTGTGTCATTTTCTGTACCCTTGACAATTTGTGTATAAAATTTCATGATGTTCGATTGAGTAGTTAAGGAGTGAAACGGTAGTAAACAAACAAACATTCCCATTTATCATTAGTTAGGAGTTAGGATTAGGATTTTGAATACTTTTGCGCTTTAGCGTCTAAACGAATTTAGAACAGGACAATAAATAGTTCCATTAACAGTTACGGTTGGCATTCATCATTATTTATTGACGCAATTTATTATTATTTTAGTCTCAATATTTTTATTAAAGCATATTTCCAGGATGACTACTTTAACAGGAATATTCCGAGCAATTGTGCTCATTTAAAGACCTGAGTATTATCTCGTTTCTTTGGCCGACTTAACGCAGATAATACGTACATATAAATAGAGCACGCACATAGAAATCTAAAAGGGACGTAAATGTGAGAAGGAAAAAGAGAAGTAGAAGGGATCTATTATATATAAAGATGATTAACCGACGTCACGCTGTTTACCACGACAGCCTGGGGTGCTCCCACCGACAGGGTTCCCTCATATTACTCCTTATACGTCCTTTTCTTCTGCTACCGTATAAAAAGTGCGTACCGCGACAAAACCCCCTGTCGCTCGCAAGTCTAAGTTGCCCGTGTAATAAAGAAAGAGTGATCGCATAAGTGCGCGAGACGAACCCGTACAAGTTTTTCTTTGTCGACGACGAAACAGAAAATAAGGCGAAGGTATCGCTGGAAAATTTATTTATTTTTTTAAATCGACTTTTCAATTATGGTTATGGGTTATTACCTACGACCTCTTTTGTGAAAAAGTGTCTGTCAAATTGCGTTTAAGTAGCGTCACAGTAGCATTAGGGTGAATTTCAAATAAAGCACCAAAAGTTATTAGAATAGGATAGAAAAATAAACAAGGACAGACTTACTTTGAAATACGTAAATAGTTAAGTTTGGTATACTGGACTGTCACTAACCACTCTAGTCACTAAAAGTATTGAATTTTCTAACTCAGCATACTTTAATCCGTCAACAACTGCTAGATTCATACTATACCTTTTGTCTACACTAGCTCCATTTTGGAGGGTTTTTGAATGACGTATGCAAGTTGCAGAACTAAATTACATTGATATAAATCTCGACCCTTTGTCGGACGCTTTATCCCTTCTAGGAGAGATTAGCTTATGACCTACATTTCTGCAAATGTTTTTAAAGATTGCATGTTATTAACGAAACAATATACCAATTTGCAGAACTGTAGTCGATCTTTTTATTTGCGGAAATGACTGCATTAGAAAGCCCTTTTACCACTCTAATTGCAGCAGCATTGACTTCTACAAAGTACCTCAAAAATTAATGAGGGAAAAATTGTTGCTGTTGTCATACCCCCACCGGGAATCGAACCCGGGACCTTTGGCTTTACGCACCAATGTTCTACCACTAAACTACGAGAGGTGACAACAGCAACCATGACCAACCGACCTACAAGGTTAACGATCCGTCGATTTTTATTGACTTAATTATATATATATATTAAATATATGAAATCCTATGACATTGTTAGTTACTTAATAGTGGATTAATATGCAATATTAATTTGAAATCATTTTTTCGATTTTTTATTTACCCACTACAAAGTGCCTCAAATTAATGATTGAAAAATTGTTGGTGTTGTCACGGGTTCGATTCCCGGGGGGGGGGGGGGTGTGACAACAGCAACAATTTTTCCCTCACTAATTTGAGGTAGTTTATAGTGGGTAAATAAAAAATCGAAAAAATGATTTCAAACTAATATTGCATATTAGTCCACTATTAAGTAACTAACAATGTCATAGGATTTCATATATTTTCTACAAAGTGACCACTATCTTAGACGACGTCATCTGAATCTTATAATAAAAAATGGAAACTGTATTGGATCAGTCCGTATTTATGTAAATGGAGATGTACTCGATAGTGGTGATATCGCTGTAAGAAATTACCATTTGGATTTTCATGTACATGAAATATTTGAATTACTTATTAAAAGTCATTTATCAGTAAACAACATGTGGATCTTAGTTGGGTATCCAGATACTGTGTTCGGATACCATTTGTGTATGTAAAGTATGTTTGGAAAAAATATATCCGTTGCCCATATCCGGCAGGTAATTCGTGAAGTATCCATATCCAGATACTTCAATCTAAATCCCAGAAACTCTTAAATAACAGGCAGCAAATAGACAATGAAATTACCTCATAACGTTGTCATTTTGGTTATTGTCAGTGGTGAAATAGCCTGTATAATTTTGCAATAACTGATTAATATTTTTAGACATTTCAATAATCGAGTAACGTAGCAAGTGAATAGGTATGCATTTTGATAGTAACTGCAGGGCGAGTCTCTTTTCGGTTTATTTATTTATTTCCTGTAAGAATAGTGAGTTTTCCGATCAGCAGTTTTCCCCCTGGTGTATTAGTTTGCTGAAGTATAGCGATCGATGTGTTCTTTGTGCTCTGTCTTTTCAAGTATCTTATCGTTATTTGAACAAGAGGTCGCCGTTTGATTTTGTAGGATTAAACTGAGATTGCTTTTATGCCTGGGCGTTGCAATATTGAATGCAAGTTAAAATGGTGTGCAGAATTTAAAGAGTTGAAGCCGTTTTGTAAAACTAATTGATCTGTTCGATAGGAAAACTTGTCGCGAAAGTTTTCCGCTTTATTTTACTTCGTCAATTTTTTTATTCGCTACGCCGTTTTCCTTCCGTTCACTTTTACATTTAATCGATGATCTCGCGTAATTGTTTTTGTTCTGGTAGAAGTTTCCGCCAGTTTTGGTTTGCATACGTGATGCGTCGATTAAGTTCTCGTCTAACTTTTCCAAGTGATTTTAACATCTTGTTGTGTACCATGTGCGGTAGCTTGGGATTACCTTTCCCATCAAAATTGTGTTTGGGAAAGTAATAAACGTTCTTCTCAGTCTGTGCACCTACATATACATGTGTAATTAATAATCTGTGAGGGTAAAGCGGTTTTTGGTAGAAAAATACTTGGCGAATAAGTAAATTTTTTTTTTAAAATTAAAAATAATACTTCATGAATTTTCACAGAATTTTATTTAAATTTATTATCAGTACTGTATGAAAATAAATAAAAGTAAAACTAAAATACTGATATGCAAGGGAAGAAAAAGTAGGGAAAGAGCGAATATAAAGATAGGAGACGAAAAATTAGAAGAAGTGGCTGATTTTAGATACCTAGGAAGTCAGATAAGTGAGGATGGAAGGAGTAGTAGGGATATAAAGCAGAGGATAGCGCAGGGTCGTGTCGCCTTTAATAAAAAGAAGTCACTTCTATGCTCGCGAACGGTTAATTTAGAAATTCGAAAAAGGTTGTTAAAGGTGTATGTTTGGAGCACGGCGTTGTACGGGTGCGAAACATGGACAGTGGGAGCGGCGGAAAAGAAAAGGTTAGAAGCGTTCGAAATGTGGTGTTATAGGCGGATGATGAGGATATCGTGGGTAGAAAAGGTTAGAAATGAAGAGGTATTGGAAAGAATAGGAGAACAGAGGACTCTATGGAAGTCAATAAAAAATAGGCGAGATAGGTTGGTAGGACACCTTCTCAGGCATGAAGGTCTAGTCAGAGACATATTAGAGGCAGAAACAGGAGTTAGGAGGGGTAGAGGTAGACCTAGATTAGATTACTGTTCGCAAATAGTTAAGGATGTGGGCTGTTCTAGTTTTAGGGAAATGCGAAGTTTAGCTCAGGATAGGAAAGAGTGGAGGTACGTGTCCAACCAGTCTTAGGACTGATGACCTTATGATGATGATTATGATCGGACAGGTGTTTCTACATTTACGTCATTATCGAAGACCGTGACATTCCTGGATTAGATACTCGTCAAATTAGTATTTCCTAATCCAAACTAGCTTATCCGAAGGGCGATAGCATGAACTAGTTTAGCTTAGGCTCAAATCTGTTACTGATCAAGCCTGATTTGAGGATAAACTAGTTTTACCTAGGTCAAACTGGCTTATCCGAAAAGCGATAGGATGAACTAGTTTGGCTTATTTCAAAGTACTTTGACTCGAATCCGTTACTGAACAAGGCCGATAGGATGAACCAGTCTGCCTTAGTTGGAACTAGTTTGACACGAATCCGTTACTGATCCGAAGGGCGATAGGATAAACCAGTTTGACTTAGGCTCGAATCTGTTACTAATCTAGCCCGATTTGAGGATTGCCTAGGCTAAACTGGCTTATCCGAAGAATGAAAGGATGAACCAGTTTGGCTTAATTCAAACTGGTTTGACTTGAATCTGATACTGATCAAGCCCAATTTGAGGATTAATTGCGTTTGTCTAAATCGAACTGGCTTATCGGGGAACCGACAGTTTAAAGCAATTTGGTTTAGTTCAAACTGGTTTCACCTGAATCTGTTACAGATCAAGTAGAATTTGTGAATAAACCAAATCTGCCTAAGTGAAACTAGCTTATCCTAAGGGCGATAGGATGAATCAGTTTGACTTGGACTCTAATTTATTATTATTAATCTAACTCGATTTGAGGATAAACTAGTTTAGCTTAAGCCAAGGTAGCTTGTCCGAAGACCGATAGGATGAACCAGTTTGCCTTAGTTCAAACTGGTTTGACACGATCAAGCCTAATTTGAAAATAAATTGTGTTTGTTTAAGTCAAACTCACATATCCGAAGAGCGATAAGATAAACCAGTTTGACATAAGCTCTAATATATTACTTATCTAACTCTATTCCAGGATAAACTAGTTTAGCCTAGGCCAAGGTAGCTTATCCGAAGACCGATAGGATGAACCAGTTTGCCTTAGTTCAAACTGGTTTGACACGATCAAGGCTAATTTGAGAATAGGTAAATTGCGTTAAGTCAAACTAGCTTATCGGAAGGGCGATAGGATAAACCAGTTTGACTTAGACTTGAATCTGTTACTAATCTAGGTCGATTTGAGGATAAACTATTTGTAGGCTAAACTGGCTTATCCGAAGATCGAAAGGATGAACCAATTTGACTTAATTCTAACTAGTTTGTCATGCATCTGATACTGATTAAGCCCAATTTGAAAGTAAAATGCGTTTGTTTAAGTGAAACTGGCCTATCCGAAGGGCGACAGGATAAACCAATTTGGTTAAGTCCAAACTGTTTTGTCCGGAATACGAGGGTGGATTGATAAGTTTCCGGCCTAACCAAGAGATGAAGCCACTAGGCCTACCTTGAGGTGACATTCTATAGTACCATCCTTGGATAGCTTGTAGCTATAGTTTCAGCCCGATCTCCTTGCTAGTGTAGGTTTGACAGCACGCTGAACAAGACGCCTCTGTGGTTTTCGTAAAAATGGAAAAGCAGGAAAATCGTGCTGTCATCAAATACTTTTATTTGAAGGGGTTAACGCCGAAGGAAATTAAAAAAGAGATGGACTCAACACTGGGGACATCCTCCCCGTCATATTCAACCGTTAAGCAGTGGGTTTCCGAGTTTAAAAAGGGTCGTGTGAGCACCTCTGATGGGCCTCGCTCAGGACGCCCCGTTGAGGTCACAACTCCAGATATGATCGAAAAAATTCATCAAATAGTGCTGGGAGACCGCAGATTGAAAGTGCGTGAGATAGCTGAGACCTGTAAGATGTCATATGAACGTGTGCAACATATTTTGCACCAACATTTGCATATGGAAAAGCTCTGTGCAAGATGGGTGCCGCGTTTGCTAACAGTCGACCAAAAATTGATTCGAAAAAACATTTCTACCGCAAATTTGTCATTGTATAAGCGTAATCCAAGCGAATTTTTGCGTCGATTCGTAACCGTTGACGAAACGTGGGTCCACCACTACACTCCTGAAACCAAAGAACAGTCTAAACAGTGGATTGGACCAGGGGAACCAACTCCAAAGAAGGCAAAAACAATTTTTTCGGCGAACAAGGTTATGGCTACTGTTTTTTGGGATGCAAGAGGTATTATATACATTGATTACCTTGCAAAGGGTAATACTATCACTGGTCAATACTACGCAGACTTATTGCAACGTTTGAGCCACGAGGTGAAAATTAAACGACCTCATCTGGCGAAGAAAAAAATCTTGTTTCATCACGATAACGCACCAGCGCACACGTCAATCGTTGCGACGGCTAAAATCAACGATCTAAAGTTTGAATTGATGCCGCACCCTCCTTACTCTCCAGACCTAGCCCCGAGTGACTATTTTCTGTTCCCTAATCTCAAAAAATGGCTTGGCGGTAAGAGATTTGCGGACAATGAAGAAGTAATCGAAGCTGTAAATGGTTATTTTGAGGAGCTTGACGAATCAGTCTATAGAGATGGCATTAATAGACTGGAACACCGCTATGAGAAATGTATCAGCCTTGGAGGAGATTATGTTGAGAAATAAAAAAAAAAAATTTTTAAAAACCTTGTTTTTCTTGGTCAGGCCGGAAACTTATCAATCCACCCTCGTATATTACCGACCATCGGTCACCTTTTGCTTCTTAATATCTCGTGTTTATTGTAACATTCCGTCTCTCGTGCCACGATTGATTTGAATGCTGGGTTGTGATTTAAATATCAGTTTTCTACAGATGAAAAGTATTTTACATGTACGGTCTTTGACCTCGCTAATGACGAAAATTTTCTGTTAATCGTACACTTGCTATAGTCGAATTCGTTGCGGATCTTAAATAAATAAACTTTTCTCTGGTTTTTCTAGCTGTTTTATGTTTGTTTTCTTGCAATATACATACGCACATACATAGAACGTTGCTTGCTAAAACGAAGAGTTGCTGTGTGATCTGTATACGTTCTAAAAATGTTCACAATATGCCGTCTTACTTAAAATAGAATAAAAATAGAGTTAAACCCAAGAAATCGAAGGCCGCTCGGTGAAGTTCACGGTAACATCTGTTTTCAGGATTTTTACGTCTACTTAAACGTTGTTTGTTCTGTTTATAGTATATCGTTTTATGAGAGGAATTTGACGATCCAAGCTACCGTCTGTTCTATGTTTAATTCTTTCTTCGGACTGCGTCTTGCAAAAGTTTAATGTTTGTAGATTGTTTTAGTTTTAGTTTTCTCGCTTTAATTAGATCCATTGCTTACCGTTAGATGAAATAATCAAGTGCTAGGATGTATTAAGCATTTAGAATTTATTTATACTATCTTGTAGTGGCGGTTTGCCCATAGGAGCTGCTAAGCTGCAGAACACATGGAGCATGAGTTCCCGCTGACTCTGTCTGTATAATCAGCATATGTATGCTATCATTATATTTTTGACATGTTATTCACGAAAGAAGAAAGTAAAGGTATAGATGATGGGGATGGGGGGATCGAAAGAGGAGGTCTACCCCACCACTATACCATAAAAAGTTCGTGACGGTCTCACCCCCATAAAAAGTTATGGGGGTTCAAAGTTAATAAATATGCCAATTTTTATACATTTCTAGGCATGTAAATATTTATATAGTCATTCTTAAACAATATTCAAAGGTAAAACTAATGGAAAAATACATAAAAATATTGAGAAAGTTATATAAAACATTATTTAAATATCTTTATCAATAGGGTAGGTTAGGTTAGGTTATCGGGTTTTGTTCAAGTGACCACCCTCTTTCGATCCCCCACCTCCACCCGCTTGAAAATATTTTTTTTATTGAATTTTATTTGAATTATCTATAGTGTATGAAAATTGTCAAAATAATCAACTTTTAACCCCCATAAGTTTTTATGGGGGTTAGACCGCCGCAAATTTTTTATGGGGTTTTACTTAGATGACCACCCTCTTTCGATCCCCCCTACTCCCACCCCCTTGGAGCCATCATCTAACCCCCATAACTTTTTATGGGGATGAGACCGCCACGAACTTTTTATGGTACAGTGGTGGGGGAGACCTCTTTTTTCGATCCCACCACAGAAGGGGGTGGGGGCCATCATCTTGACATTTACCAAGAAGAAAAATGACCCTAATTAAAATCTGCCATTGGAAATGTAGAAATGTATAGAGGGGATGTCCCTGAAAAGTTTCAATGGGTTGCTTTTCGATTCTGTAGCCAATTTTTCGCGTCGAAGTTGATCACTATTGATTGTTTTTCTTCAATTTTAAAGATATATAGCTTGATTCTCATTATTGTCTAGAT
The DNA here is from genome assembly GCF_000699045.2 of Agrilus planipennis. NCBI lineage: Eukaryota > Metazoa > Arthropoda > Insecta > Coleoptera > Buprestidae > Agrilus > Agrilus planipennis. Next base: position 605,184 of record NW_020438903.1, on the reverse strand, counting down.
GACGAGGCAGGCGGCCGTCTGTCAGATTTCCGTCAAAATACTGTTCAGTTTAATAAACTTTGGCAGGATATTGTAGGAAAGATTACATTGACCTGACAGTGCCTATTGGTGACGAAAACAAATTCATTTCTTGGGTAACCAGCATAAGACTGTTATTAAACGAAATCTTTAAACTGATATTTAAACATTCTGAAACAAATTTTACATAATCTAACAGTTCCTATACAACGTGAAAAAATCCGCTTCAGCTTTTCCATCCAATAAATTTTTGTGTTTGATTTTCATGCTTTTCTTGTTTTCCTTTTTTTCTTCAAATCTTCATCTTCTTTTTCAAGTAAAAGAGCAATAACTGATAAATGAGTAAGCGAATAATTTTTAATAATAAGTACAAAATTTTTCTAAATATTTACGACATCTGATGGATAGTGAGAATCAGCCTTAAGACTCCGTTTTGACTAATTCGAGCACGTTGAATTAAATTTATCACATTCATTTTGATATATTATTTCAATATTTTTCGACTTTTAATCCCAGAACTTTTTATTTCAAATGCTATTGGAAAAATGTTTCATTTTCCTATTGAGCATGCTACCATTGACTTCTCATTCATGAAAATCGGTTAGAGTTAGCCATATTAGCTGAATAAATATTAGGTAACTTTGCGCCCCTAATGGTAAACTAGCCAACTGTGCAATAATCGCAGATCGCCCTTCTTAAAGGACAAATTTGCATTAGAGTGATTTTTCTTATTTAGAAAGCTTGTGTATGTAATAAATTGTTTGGGTTTGAAATAGAAACAGTAAATACAGTCAAATACATGCGGGATAAAACTAAGGGGAGACATGCCCGGTCGTCATATTAATATAATAAGAAACTCAAGAAATCCAATTATTGTTAAATAATGAAATTTATACGCCCTATACGAAATCAAATATTGAAAAAGAAAAAAACTTGAATGGAAATCTAATGATACGTTAGTCCAAACCTGGAATCAGAATTACATTAGGACAACATATTTTTAGATAACCAAATGTCAAAACTCTTAAAATGTAATTTTTGGCCATTTAAAGGTTAACATGTAAAATAAAAAAAAAAAAGGAGAAATATTTTTTGTCGCTGAATATGAATCTGCTTTCAACTTCAAAATCCAAATACTGTTAATTTGGCTTACTTGGATTTAAGATTAGGATAACCTGAAATTTGAATATTTCAGGATGATTCTGGGCCTCATTCGAACTCGTCTTCGAAAAATACGTCGAGAATGATTACCATCTTCGTGTTTTTTGTTTTCATCTCGCCATAGTTCAAGTTCCCTCTCTCTTTTGAGCTGAATAATAACCAGAATGGAACATAATTATTTTCGTCTTATTCTTCGTTGAAATTTCGAGACATTAAAATCAAAAAGGTAACTTGAATTTTTAAGGTAGGTACTTACGGTAGTTATGTATAAAAAAATTTTAATGTGCTGGGGAAATTCTAAAGCGAAATTCGAACTCAGCGACACAAGATAAGTGGAAATAACTACTCTCTTGGTTATTTCGAACATTTATTTTGCGTAATACTAATGCTTACAACAGGGTCAAAAGTTTTGGGAATTTGAGGTTGGGTTGTTCCAAAATCCAAACTCATTACGTGGTAATTATGAGGCCAGATTCGGAACTGGTTAGCAAACTACTTCGGAAAACATACCTCTGGTGGTCATGTTGACCTTTAAATGACTGCAACGTATCTAACACCTTCAACATTCTAATTAACTTTTTAGGTAATAACTTAAAACAAACGTGCATTATAATATTTCAAATTACTATAATTCAAGGAAAGGTAGGTGTACGCAATGGGGATCTATTAGGTAGTAGTAGCATTTTTATATATGCCTTGGTAGTAGTTTTTTTTGAAAACTAATTAAAATGTGGCAAATTATTTACAATGCTATTTATTTTCTTAACATTAAACACTAATAGCAAAAGTAGCTAAATTAATAATAATAAAAAGATTAATTGTGTCCAGTACGACACCTTGATCCGATTCGCACTTTGCAATATTAATTTGAAATAATTTTTATTTTTTTTTATCCACTACAAACTTCCTCAGATTAATGAGGAAAATATTTTTGTTGCTGTTGTTACACCGCCGTCGGGAATCGAACCCGGGACCTTTGGCTTTACGCACCAATTCTCTGACCACTAAGCTAAGTTTGTAGTGGATAAAAAAAATCGAAAAATGATTTCAAATTAATATTGCATATTAACCACTATTAGTAACTAACAACGTCATAGGGTTTCATATATTTCGCACTTTGTAGCTTTTATTGTATATCTGACTATCAAACCTCTTCAATAGAAGCACTTGTGAACTATACATCGATATATTGTGTATTGTTACACCATAATCGTCTATTGTGAGGAATTTCTTCGCTTTAATACATCTTTTAACTCTTTTACAATAATATCGTATGTGCTTTTGTTATTAAACAAAGCGAGTGCATTGAAAAGTTTGATTATTCATGAAGCAAGTAGACCATATTATAAAACATCCAGGCTTTTAGGAAATACGTTGGCACATTGATTGGCTTCGTCGTATAGAGTGTACATACGAAGGGTGGCAATTAAATTCGGGGAACTTGTAACATCAAACTTAACAACACTGCGAGGTTCGAACTCACGTTGTATCAAATACTGAACCTTCTCTTCGTATCGGTAAAGAAGTTTGAAGTCAGTAGCTTGTTTTGTTCATGTTTTACCTGCTTTTTTCGAGAAGAAAATTTTTAGTGGTGTTGTAAATATGAATGACTCAAATCACAAGCAATATGTTTGAAATCCTCTCCGAATGGGGACGAATGTTTGCCTAAAATTTCTGCGTCAGCAGTGAGTAGCAGTATAGAGAGAGCGGTCAATGAAGGCAAGGATGTTCAAGTCCAAGATGAAAGAAATGCTGATAGGTTTTTTTCGCGTTATCCACCACGAGTAAGTTCCTTCCGGCCTGACAGTGACCGAAATGTTTTATGTTGACCTGAAGCAGAGAAAGGCAGGATTTTTCATCTCTCATCACGACCACGCGTCCGCGCATTCTTCGTTGATTGTCCGCGACTATTTGAACAAAGAAAGTATCCCCATGTTGCCGTATCCCCCTTATATCTGGGATATAGCCCCGCGCGATTTTTGTCTTTTCCCAAAAATGAAATTCCACCTCAAGGGTACCTTAGCGGTGTAGAAGAGGTTAAGGCAACTGTGATGGCGGTTAGGAACTTCATAACTTCAGAAGGTTATGAAGGATGCTTTTAGGGGTGGAAAAGGCTGAGGCAGCGGTGTCTAGCGTTAGAAGGTGACTACTGTGAAAGCTAATAAAAAAGTATTGAATAAAAATTAATTCATTTCTGTTTTATTCACAAATTCCCGGAACTTAAATGCCTATTATCTTAGTGGCAGCCCCTCGGTATAGTTTTCAAGTTCGTAGGAAGTATTCGTTAGAATTGTTGATGTATCGTATTAGTAGGGTAGAGCGGGGCTAGTTGAGCAAATTTTTACTTGAACGGATGTAGCTCCTTAATGATAAGTCTCAATAAATTGTTATGCGGCTTGATGGATTTGTTGTTTATCGCTTAACAAAAGTGTCAATAGTATTTTTTTTGTAATAATTAAAATTGAAGAGCTACAGCTGTTTTAATGCAGAAAGTCAAATATGCTCAATGTACCCCATAGGTGGGGTAAGTTGAGCAAAGGTGTGGGGCAAGTTGAGCACTAAGAAAGTATAATGAAATCATAGGTTCAATGTTGACTAGTGATGAAATACAATAAGTGTTTAACAATCAGTTCTTTATTTATAGTCTTTTAGTGACAGAGAAAACAAAACTTATAGTAATTTTCTTTGAATAATTAACCAAAAGTAGAATCAAGAAAACAATAACCTGTCTTAGGAATAACTTCACTATTAGATTCAGTCTTTCTGTTTAAAATCAGACTTATTTTTTTAAATTATTACTCATATACTTAGCTTATATCTTTAAAATAATAATTAATCTTTGGAACTTAATGGTAATTGTCTTAGTGACAGAACAACAAAACTTAAAGTAAATTTCTTTACATTCCACGGAATCTGGTTGCGTTTTCACATACTGGTAAGAAGTTAGTTATATTATGAAAAGTTTTGTTTCGGTTTAATGCTATCGGCTTGATTGAAAGAGAAGGCAAATGTGTGGGTTCTTGTGGTATAACGAAAAGTATTAACACGTCAGTGGAGTCTATTTGAGATGAGCCCTTTCCAAGTATTTTTTCTTTTGTTAACCTCAATTGACCACGGGGTCAAACGTGCATTATAATATTTCAAATAGGGAGAGAATGCGCGATGCGACGGTTTCCGAGGGCTGCCGAACGATGCGGATGAAGGAGGCAAGGGTGGATCAATACAGGGCAAACCCGCACTGAGGATAACAAGAATCGTGCAATGATAATGATAGGGAGGGATAGGAGCTAGAGGGACTTTTAAGGACATGCCCGCAAAGAAGGAATATTTGCCACAATTTTTATATGCTGGGAAAGTAAAAAAATCTGAACTTCTACCAAAGTAGAAATGTTTACATAACGTATACTTACCTAGGCACTTTTAGATCTTATACTATATATAAATTATCACTGTAGAAGTGCCCGCAATTTTTTTAATTCTGTTTCGAAAAATCACGAAAGTCAACCAATAATTTTGTTAATCCAAGCCGATTTATAAAAAGCTTAATTATCGAGTTTATTTCTATTTTATCGCTTAACATTTTGAAGCAAGAAATATTTATTAATATTTTTAAATAGGATTAAATAAACGCATTTGTGTGGTGTCCTAAGTTGAAAATAAACAGGATTACAATTGTCAAGTGAGTAGTATGAGGAATGATTGTTGTAGTAGTATGAAAATATTGTTTTTCCATGAAAAATTTATTATACTATTTTAAAATTGGTTTTATTTAAAATGGTGAATAGGGGTGCAATAGTTACTTTCAAATTTTTGAATAACGCACAAAAGTGGACTAATAAAAAGCTAGTGCTTTTATATATATTTTCCTCAATTAGTCAAATCTCACTATGCTTAAGCTGTTAAATTTAATCCTATACGTTTTAGATTGGCAGATAAAAGAAATAACATTGTGAGGAAAATTCCAGTTTATTGTTAGAGAATTCACTAATATTCCCCCAACGAGAAAAATCCGATTCTACCTGTATTTATACAGAAAGAACTAAAGATGTTTTCAGTTTCAATAAGATGGTTCGATAACAAAGGACTTTTTTATTTTTGCTTTAGTGTTTTCTTACAGCTTGGGTGTCACTTTCAATTTAGTAAACGATTTCATAGAATTTCCTTTTATTCGAGCCATTTTACTTTTAAAATATTTTATTTACACATATATATTTTTGTCTTCTACTTGTATATCGTATTCCTCCAATACTCTTTTTTTATTTTACGCAATCTAACAGATGTAGATGAAGCTAAATTTGACTGAAGAAAAGAAGGAAAGAAAGCCAAAAATTACATTATTTAGGGTTGAAATTAAAGTATCCCAATATCCTCAACGTTTATGAGGTAATTCTGAAGGTAGGCTCGGTACGAATTACGTCGAAAATAACTACCCTACATGCCGGTTTGTGATATTCAAGTTTGGACCCCTGTCTGGCTTGTGATGCTATATAATTAATTAAAATGAATTGATAAAAAGTACTAAGTAATTCAAGCAGTTGATCCAGCATCCTTTTGACTATTAGAGCCCTTAGGCTAATATCTACTTAGCCTGTTGGTCAATTCGGCTTTGGGTATACGCTTAGCTATCTGTAATTGTCTCTAATTAACTGATGGAAAAATTAATTTGGTAGATCATCCGTAACAAATCGTTGAGAGTGTGTGTGTCGCGTCGCATCGTGTCGCTCAGTATTAGAGCAGACCGCATACTTACCGAACCGCAGCTCTTCCTATCTGCTAAAACAGTTCCATTCCATTCGTTTAATTAAATTACGTATTCTGCATGATGGCTGCCGTATGCGGATTGATTTTATATGTATCTAACGTTTGTTCATCGGGTAGTGGTGTACAAAAGTTCTTTGTCGCAGTGTATTTCAATATGAAACATTCTTGTTTACATTATTGCTTGACTACACGTACAGAATTATATCAACGTACGAATATACACTAATAAAATTAATTGGATGGACAGAATGGCTGTTCGATGTACAGGAGCTATCTTTTTTTCAACGTTCGACGAGCTAGAGACATTATCATCATCCTAAGGTCGTTAGTCCTAAGACTGGTTGGACACGCACCTCAACTCTTTCCTATCCTGAGCTAATCTTCGCGTTTCCTCAAAACTATTATAGAACATCCCACAACCTTAACTATTTGCGAACAGTAATCTAATCTAGGTCTGCCTCTACTCCTCTTAACTCCTGTTTCTGCGTATAATATGTCTCTGACTAGACCTTCATGCCTGATAAGATGTCCTACCAACCTATCTCGTCTATTTCTTCTTGACTTCCATAGAGTCCTCTGTTCTCCTATTCTTTCTAATACCTCTTCATTTCTAACCTTTTCTACCCACGTTATCCTCATCATTCGCCTCTAACACCACATTTCTAACGCTTCTAATCTTTTCTTTTCCGCCTCGCCAACCGTCCGTATTACAGAAAAGAGACAAAAAAGCAGTTATTGAATTACCAAGAAGCGGGTAGTGTCTTAGATATATTATTTTTCTAAGTAATCGCCAGAGCAACTGCGATGTGACGTCTTGACAGCGCTCTGAAGTTTTACATTGATGACAAAGAGTTGTCCACCCAACCATGTCATTATTTATCGAAAGACATGAGAATCACTGAATGGAAGATGTGAACTACACGATGGTTGGTCAAATAAGTCCAACTGGTCTCGAGGAAGTAAAACACTGAACCTTCGAATTTTGTGCAGTATTGTAAGTCGGATCGAGATTCGGTTTTCTGCAGTCTATTCGTGACACCGTCTACAAACTTTGTGAACATAAGGGATCAATTCATCTCTAAAAATGCATTGGTGCATAAGAAAAATACAGTCATATGAATGTATTGAAAAGTTGTTTTAAAAAAATATTGCAGTTCGGTCAGTAATAATAGAACTAAGCCCGATTTTGTTACTCGGGGGTTTGAGAATCGCGGAACTGGAATATGCAGTCAACGACGACCTCCGAGGTACCTGGAGCCCACGACGACTGTCATATACGTCTTCTTCAGGAGTTATGTTGTAAATTCATTAAAAATGAATTGAAATTATTGTATTTTTTAATAACAACTTTGCAATACATTTGTAAGACTGCATATTTCTTATGTCTACAAAGTGCCTTACGAATCGAACTCATAAAATCGCATTTCGATCCGTCTTCCAGCACAAAAATTGGAAGGTTTGACCTATTTTTGTGCTTTATTTCCTGGACTAACCTGAATACATGTCAGTCGTGTTGGAACAGTGCGGTTGTGCATTATCAAGGGTGAGAACCACTACCATCCACCGTATAGTCTGGACCTTGCACTAAGTGATTCTTCAACATTTTCGATAATTGAAGGCATATCTTCTCTTTCTTATTAAGGACTCAGGAGCCGACGTACAATTAGTTGAATACTTTTAGCTAAAACGTTAGTTATTGTAACGAATTATGCCGGATGCAAAATCGCCGGAAATAGCTCACAATTGATTTATAAATGGCTCAACTCGTTGAAACGTTTTGAGGCCGTGTTGTCCTTCTGTATAGCGAAATCAACAAAGGTTAGGTTAGGTAGTTAGATTAATATGGTTGCTGTAATTCACTTTTAAATTAGAGCAATTTTTCAAGTCGCAATCTTTCTTTTAAAAGGTAAAAGAGGATTAATAACTAACATTTCATTTTGTAGGTGTTGTATGACATGACTTGTTTTCGACGATCGTCGTTATTTTGCACAAACGTGATATGAGTGAATATCGAAGTTCACAACGTGTTTTGGGTATAAATTTCGGATAGTGGCGTACAATAAATTGTATACAGAAAGCTTTTATTACGTTATCATTTAATTTTACGAAGAGAATAATGTAAAACTAGCAAAAAAAATGGTATTGTGAAGTCGTAAAGATGGTTCTTTGTTATTCAATTTTAAAAACCTACTTGTAAGGAAAGCAAACTGAGTTAATTTAAAATTGAAATGAAACTTTCCTGTGTAAATAATTTTTTACATACTTCAAGCTTTCTATTAGTTTATTTTTTCTGCTATTTACTTTGATATAAGGTATAATTAAATCTTATCGTTAATCAAAATGGTTTCAAATAAACCGCCGGTTATTTATTATTTCTGACATTTTTTATAAAAAGTGTTTGATGCTTGTGAAGAATTTTGAAGTAAATGCCTTTGGCGCAATACCTTTTTCAGCCTCTTAATATAGGAGAAACCTGATACGTTGTCAGATAATAAGAATCTGGTGTGGAGAAGAAAATAAAAAGGAAAATATGAAAGAAAAAAAAATAAAGAAAAATCATCACAACATATGCTTGTTAGCAGTAGTTATCCAATTGCAAAAATATATTGTTTTTGAGTTGAATCTTTTAATGATTTGAAAAATCAACATTTTGACAGAGGAAATAGTAAATAATAACAATGTGTCCAATCATCTGTACCATACCCGTGACTGAAACTATTCACCGATAGTGTACTAGTGACTAGGAGGAGCTATTTACCGATAGGTACTGTACCATTAACGAAAAGCTATTCGCCGGTACCCAGCTAGAAAAAAAGCTTTAATGGCAGATTAAAATTCATGTTTCATTTATTTTTAATATTTAAATTTAATAATAATTAAATTGTTAATTATAGCGTAAATACAGACAAGAAGGTTAAATTACTGTATGGTCCAGTGTATAAACATTACTCTTCCTAGTTGTTAAATTTCACAGGCAGATATTCGGGAACTTACTATTGTAAGTGGAATATCAGCACACGCGTTAAATTAATAAGGCGTGTTGTTTAATTCTTTGGTGGAAGGTAGAAAAAAATAGCACTCTTGTTGGGAAGTCGACTTAATTATGTATTTACAAATATTTACAGAGTATCTCCAACTAAAGATTCATTATGATTGTACAAGTGCAAGTGCTCTTGCGTTTTGTGCTGACTTAGTTCAAGTGCTTCTTTTGAAGTCCTTGGTCACATCTTATATCTAACTTAAAAACTAGGAGGAAAATGCCAAGGGTGTGGCGAATGTCACCATTGGTGATTAACCCTTTAAAACCACTTTGTGGAGACGTACAAGGCGGGGCTTTCAAAACTCAAAATATGTGGAAAGAGGGATATTTACAACCTGAGAAAAGATCGGCTACATCAAGAAAACAACAAACGGTACCTTTAACTGTGAACTCATAAAAATAAACACCCCAAAATAAAAATGAAATTATATTGGTGATCATAAAGGATCCTTCTTAAACCGTTACCCCTATAAACTAATTTAACCATTCACTTTATGCGTCTAGCCATCCTCGAAGGGTCTACGGTCAAATAACACAACACCGCCTTGTAGGTTTGCAAAGTATTCTAAAAATTGTATGCAGGAATTTTATGGCCTGCAAAACGAAGAATGGTCTCTGAACACTAGTTTTTAAAAAACGGAACCCTTGTAGTATCATTCGTGTGTCTGTTTGTCCGCCTGTCACAGTCAATTTGCTCTGAAGTTAAAATTTAGTACACATATGAATTTCTGTGACCCAAACACGTATCCATAACATGAATAAATTAATTTTGAACATGTAGGTCATTCTTGGGAGGGCCAATAAGAAATTGAAAAAAAAAAAACGTTATGTAAACTGTACCGTTTTACATATCATGTGAAACGGCTTGTTCAAAGGATCTCAAATATTTTTTTTTATAATTTTAAAATAAATAGTTTTAAAGTTATTTAAGAAAATAGATGAAAATTGACCATCGTCCCCACCCTATCTCCAAAATTACTTAACCTAAAATTTAAAAAAAAAAAAAATAGTTCCTTACTTACAGATAACAGGAAAATTATTAAGAAGTCTATGGTTTAAACATAACGTAGTAAATCATTCAACAAAACTATATTGAATCACTATTGGGTCTGTCTGTCCGTATTTCGGTTAAAAATTTGTTATTTAGGTATAATCGTTGTATAAACATCCTCTCAATTTTCAGTGGGATAAATGGAATTTCTTAATTTTATATAAGTACCCCTGTTGTTTATGGCTCAATACTATGGTAGTACCTAGTAGTAGTTTATTTAACCAAAAGTTATGATTCATACACATATACACAATAATTACTTCACTTATATTCTAAAGTTAATCCTATTACCAAAACATTTCACAAAATTAAAAATATAGAAACAAACAAAAACAAAAAAAAACATTCCTATCTTCCCCTTTTTCCCTGCTTAATCCCTACCCTATTTCCTATCTTGCCTTACTATTTCTTAAAATTTTCTATAGATGACTCAACCCTCATCCCCATCCTCTTTTACTCTTCTTCCAACGTTCCATCATTCTCGCATCCTCCATATACATGCTTCAAGCCCTTTTCCTCTTTCAAATATCCTACATCGTCTTTCTTCCTCTTTTTTCCAGTATCTATCCTCTACATTCATTCCCTGTTCTAAATCTTGCTATTACAATTATTTTCCTCTCTCTTTCTAAATACCTTGGCACCAAGCCCCCATGCAGGTCCCTCCATACTATCTCCTTTACACCCATGATGCATTGCGAAGTGGGATAGTTTTTTCGATTTATTAGGGGTGTTTAGTCGGGACAATCCATATGCGACGATAGCAGCAGTAGTAGGGAAAGCCAAAACACCACCCTTTCACTTTGTTGAACGTTTTTATCGTCGGTTAGTAATAGTGGAACATTTATAATTCGGCGGCCATTATTTTCAGCGCAAATGTTTATGAAGAGAGGCAGTGGCGATAGCGGTAGGGAAACATATTAGGTTATGATTTATTGGGTCGTCTTTTCCAGTTGGGCGCCGCGACGCTTCCCTATAATGGCGCCTATTACTTCCTTCTTCATACTTTTCGACGTTGATAAACTAGACTGCAGTCGGATGACGTAGTTTTGGAAATAAGTTCCCATATGTTTATATATATATATGGACAATTTGTAGGAATGTATTTGCGATAGACGTGTATCAATCATTTAAATGTTGAGTAAATACGCATATGTATGTGTATATATTTACTGTATGTACGAGGCTCATGCATTAACATTAATATACATAGAAAATCTATGAATATCGATGGAACTCCTCCTATAGGTGGTACATCCGGTTTATTATTTATGACTGATGATGCACCTTCCGAGTGATATAGTATATGACTGCGTCAAACACTGAAATCTGCAGATTCCTGTAACGCTACACCGATTGGTTCGATTTCGGGTCCTCGTCCTTCGTTTAAGCAAAAGCGGTAATCATCATCATCATCATCATGAGGTCTTCAGCCGGAAAACCTGTTGGTCACGTACCTCTATTTCTTGTCATCTTGAGCCAATCTTTGCATTTCTCGAAAACTAGATCAATTATTTGCGAACAGTAGTCTAATCTCGGTTCATCTCTACTCTTCTAAATTTTATTTCTGCTTCTAGTATGTCCTACCAACCTATGCCCCGTATTTGTTGTTGACTTACATAACGCTCTCTTTCTCTGTTCTCCTCAGACTCTTTCTCTAATGCACTCATTTCAAATCGTCAACATTTCACATCCTTACAGCTCTGCACGCTTCAAACACATTTTTAATTTCCAAATTAATCTATCTTGATTACAAACGTGATTTAGAAGAGGGTTTTCCATCTTAGCTTTCGGCCTTCCAATAATGTACAGGTCAAAGAGACTGCCATCAGTTTATGAGTCTGGTAAAGTGCGATTAGCGATTACAAATCCATAAATCTCGTCACGTGTAGACATAACGGGGTCTAGTCTTTGGATTATTATCGGGACGTCGGTCGTCAACATCGACAAGTCCATTCGTTCCCAATGGCATGTCGGGAATAAGCAAACAGGCTCTGGCGCGCGTCGAATTGGCTTGTAGAGTCTGGCTTTGGCTCTGGTTCCGTCTGTCTTGGTGGGATGAACGGCAAACTCCCCACGAACGCGAAGTACGTGTGTACGTGGTGGTAGGTAGTTGGCAATATTATTAGACAAGAACGTTGCTGTCATGTTGTCAAATCGGATGCTTCTACATGTGTCAATGCCGTATATCCCTGCTTTTTAAAGCATTATAATGCGCTCGTGGCATACGAATTGACCCCGGACCTGCTACTTTTCTTATTTCTTGCCAGAAAATAATATCGGACGTGACGTTTATTCTTAACAAAAGCGGTTGGAATGTTGAAAGTGAAGGAACGAAAATTGTACCTACCTATAAAAGAAAACACGTAGGTAGACGATAGAAAGATGGGATTACGTAGGTATTATGCTCTCGTCTGAAATGAAACCCAACATTGTCGCTACATTATTTTTTCAGAATGTTGTGTGTTCTTTGCAAATCCCTAAATAGGCTGCGTATACATTATGTAACGCAAATTGGGGAAGAGGGGGTTATTCTTGCGTTATGGTATTGCTACGTGGGGGTAGATGGGATCATGGTTTGCGTTACGTAGCGATTTTAGAATCGGAAAGTGCAGATGATAAATATAATGTTGGTGGCGGATAATTGGGTGAGATAGAAGGAAATGTTAGGAAGACTGGAGTAACTAAGTAACTAGTAAAATATTGAAGGTCATTCAAGTTGGGGAAAAGAGGAGAAGTAAGGGAAAGGAAAAGTACAGAATAGTATGAAAATGAATGGAAATAAGAAAGGTGAGAATGTATACTTACCTAGCATATAAGTTAAGTGACAATTTGGGAAGAAGCAATAAAAAGGGTAGTAAAAATGCGGAGAGTGTGGGGAGCCTGGAAGAGGGGGATGTAAGGAAGAAAATATCGAGGAAGAAGTTAATGGAAATAGGGAAGAAAGTACATATGATAGAGAAAGGGAGGGAGCGTTGAAGATTTTAAAAATATATCAAAAGAAAGTAAGGGAGTGGCACAGGGAACGGGCAAATGTAGGACACTTGGTGAGGAAGAGATTTAGAAGGAGGGAAGGAAATAGGTGTGATTACAAGTTTAGGACAGGGAATGAGAATAGAGGATGTAGATATTGAAAAATAGAAGAAGAAAGACGATGTAGGATATGTAAAAAGGGAAGAAAGAGCTTAAAGCATGTGTTTGGAGGATGTGAGAATGGTGAGACCTGGAAACAATGCTACGAGGTGGTAAGGGAGGGTGAAGAGGGCTGAACCATCTAAAGAAGACTTTAAAGAATAGGAAGGCAGAGTAGAATGTAGGACAGGGAAGTAGGTGGGAAAAAAAGTAGAGTAGGAACAGTATATGTGAATAATGGACATAATGTATTAAGTGTATGTAAATTAAAAGTGCGTTTTTATTTGACTATACACAGAGAGGAAAATCTTATAAAAATGACCATGCTGTCTCATACTCTGAATGCTTTTGACTAACAATTGAGAAGTTGCCATGCTAGCACAATAAAAATTCCTATGCTTTTTAATAAAGTTTATAAGTCTCTCTTTCAAAAGTTATTGGACTAATATTGAATTTTGTTAATACATGTTTCTTACACTCACTTTATAGTGATTTTAAGATTTTTCTTTGTGGAGGATTGGCGTGTAGGGTATAAGAGAATGTTTACGTAATAATGTATGCAAAAAGATAACTTTTGGTTACCCGAGTAAAAATAATTCATTAATTTTTCACTCAACTAAAATACCGCCAAATTAGCACCGTAAATTGTTCCAAAAAACGACGAAAAAAGGCCCGTTTGCAGGACTAAACCTCCGAAATAGCGCCGAAATAGCACTAAAATAGCACCGCATTTCAGTAAACCGCCAAAAAAGCACCGAAAAACCGCCGTTTTTCTACTAAAAGATCGTTAGAACAGTACTCTTCTCGCATGAAAAACCGCCAAAAAAGCACCGAAAAACCGCCGTTTTTCTACTAAAAGAGCGTTGGAACAGTACTCTTCTCGCATGAAATAACAAAAACTGATTAATTATTAATTAACTTTTATTTATGTTATAAAGTATTAAAGATTCTGAATATTGTAACAACTATCATTATTATTTGAACTATTATTACTATTGTTAATATTATGATTAATGTTATTATTACTTATTTTATTATTGCTATTTCCATAATAATTATGTGGCTGTGCATTATAATTCAATGCATCATCGCACCTGTCGCACCCACAGCAAATAGGCAGAAAAAATGTTATTATTCAAAAGTTATCCTACTGACATTAAAGTTAGTATACGTAATAATGCCCTCTAAATTATGACCTTCTTTCGGAAATGTAATATTTAAATTTTCAAAAGTCTGAGAAGTATTGTACATTTAAAAGAGAATATAAATATATGTATATTCATAAACATTAATATAAAATTTTTTTTACGACAAAAACCATCACTAACTATATCCTTATATCAATTTTAATTGATAAAAGTTATTAAATACTTTATGAATAAATTAATAATCCATAATCATTATTTTTGTATCTTGTGCTGTGTAGGAAGCCGTTTTCGGTGCTATTTTGGCGGTTTTTCGGTCGTTCTTGTAGACAGCCGTTTTCGGTGCTATTTCGGTGGTTTTTCGGTCGTTTTTGTAGGCAGCCGTTTTCGGTGCTATTTCGGCGCTTTTTCGGTCGTTTTAATAGAGGTATTTTGGTCGTATTTTAGAGTTTTTAATTTTTGTCGTATTCACCGGCGCTATTTCGGTGGTAAAATAGTAGTTTTTAGACATTTGGAGCTAATTCGGCGGTCTTTTAGTCTTTTTCATTTTTACTCGGGTAATTAAAATTGAAATTAAATAATCTTTGTTCTCTGAATTCCAGGTTTTGTCTAGTACCTGGCAGACCTAACATCGGTACTCGGTTGTCTGGTACCTGGCAAGATGACTACCCGGTGCATCTTTAATCTGTACATATAAGTGATATTTCTGTAGTATGTAACTAAAGATTTTGCAATGTATACGTGCACACTATTGTGAAACTTATTTTATATTTTAATTAATGAAAACGGTTTTCCTGTAATATAGATTGCATGGTGCATAATAAAAGTGCGTCTCAGCTCGTGGTGTACCGTCTATAGTTCTCGTTAACTTCGGAGTCACGGGTCAGAGCTTCTCGCTCTATTTTTATCTGGAATGGGTAACCGCTAACGTACGTTGGAACGGCCTTTGGAAAGGTTTTTAACACTGTAAAATACTGGAATGTAGCGGATCTGTGGGTAACTCGATCTGATACAGTTTTAATGATTCGGAAAACGTTTTGCATGCCAACATGTTACAATATATTCCGTTATTAAAATTTGTATCGCCGTTGCATACATATATTATCAAGAAGTATGTGTAAAACATAAATATGTTAACAGTTTTTTGTAACGGCGCATGATGGTACTTGCTTCGATTTTTGCGTTTATAGGAGTGTGGTAGAAAGTTCTGTTGGTCCAGGTAATGAAATTTACTTTTTGGTGATGTTTAAAGTAAAGATGCACCAGATGGTTATTATGCAGGGTAGGTACTGATAACTGGGATAACCAATACTGGACATTAACTCTGCCGATACGCGGTAAAACCCACTAGGGTTAATGTGGTTGATGTCTTCGTTTTAGCGGGCTTTCCCATTAAATGCCACCCTCAAAAATGTCTCAAACTACATTAAATCCCATTTAAACATTAAACCAATGAAATTTTAAACTCATAGTGTTCATCATCATCATAAGGTGGTCAGTCCTGACTGGTTGGACACGCACCTCCACTCCTGGGCTATTTTGAGCTAATCTTCCCATTTCGCTAAAACTAGAACAACCCAAATCCTTAACTATTTCCGAACAGGTCCTGATTCATGTTGGTTTTCTATAAGATGTTAGCGTAATTTGAGTCCACTTTACCTTTCATGTAGCTATTACTGTGTTCCTTGTAGCGTTGTCGTATTTTTCTTCCTGCTTGTCCGATGTTATTATATTTTAATTATATGCCTGAGTTACCAAGGACCGTTACCTTAATATTTATTTATTTGTTTTCACAAAGTGTGTAAAAACGAAAAAAAAAAAAAATGAGAGAGGAAAACAAAAACGTTATTTTGAAATTTGAAATTTTCGATTAGTTANGGAGTCAATGTACACAGATTACTTCTACTGCAAGTTATTGTTAGCCTTAACGCAAACTGATAAGAAAATTACAGATTAGCCGCAACATTCGCTACGTTTATGTTAGCTTTCTCACCATAGCATAAGAAAGCCATTATTGCAAGAAACGTAACCAAAAATAAGTAAAAAAACAAAAAAATTAAAAAAATATTGGATCGTCAGAATCCCTACTAACTTAGAACACTCGAGCAGACTTGAAGTATTATTTAATAACCTACAACTTCATCATTTTGAAATAAGATTAAATCGAAAACATTTGTTGGAACCATCTATTTGAAAATATCTCTTCCTTCTTTAACAACCAACCGAACTCTCAAAATCTTATGAACAAAGCGTAAAACCTTGCAAGAGCTGTAAATTGCATTTATTGGACTTATAGTACTTTATTATTTATATGAAAAGATGCCTGAAAATTGGATTTTGTTTGCTTGTGAAGAAAGAATAAATAACAGTATCATTTTGCCACGTAATGATTCTACATAGGATTTGGTAATTAATCATTTCGAAGTACTAAACCCTACTCGGAGAAAGCTAAATTTTTATGAAAACGCAAAAATTACAATTTTCGATTTTAAATTACCGTAGAAATAGTAGAATTTATTAGGTAACTTCTTATAATCTCAATTATGACATGTTTTTTTAAAAATTATTTCAAGTTTCTTAATTATTGCAGTTAAATTTGTAATATCAACTAAAATACCTGGTAAATTTATTTCTGTTGGGATTTTATATTCGGGTCCAAATTGTAATTTTTATTATTTTTACTTACGAAGCAACGGGCTGGTGGGTTAAATTGTAAATATCGCTTTTATATTTAGGTAAATTTTCGTTTTTCATTTTCTTCGTGTAAACATAAGACTAATTGTTTATTACAATGTTACTCAAATTAAAATTACTGATTATATTCGTTGATCATATTATGTATTTATTTGCGTGATATTTATCAATCTCACAATAAAAAAATTCAAGGAATGAAGCTATAGTAGCTTGAAGGTAGGGCTGTGGTTTATTTACAAGTCCTTACGATTAAAGTGATATATGACAAAAGGTACCTACCTAAAGGTTTTTTTTATTTTATGTCGTCGTCAAGTAATTTTCTAAGAATATGTAGATACTTACACATACGTAATGCCTTAGAATTTATTCCTATTATGTCGAGCTGTGTGAAAAATTCTTAGAAATTAGTTTACAAGAAAAATACTCATGAGGTATTAATTATGTTCGCAGAACTGTGGCTGTAAAAACTCGTTTATTAATAAGGATTTTTCAAGGAAGGGAATATTGATATTAGAATCAATACACTTGCTTTGGCAAAGGTCTAGATGATTGGATGGGCGGGATCGAAAGAGGAGGTCTCCCTCACCAGTGTACCATAAAAAGTTCGTGGCGGTCTCACCCCTATAAAAAGTTATGGGGGTTCAAAGTTAATAAATATGCCAATTTTTATACATTTCTAGGCATGTAAATATTTATATAGTCATTCTTAAACAATATTCAAAGGTAAAACTAATGGAAAAATACATAAAAATATTGAGAAAGTTATATAAAACATTATTTAAATATCTTTATCAATAGGGTAGGTTAGGTTAGGTTATCGGGTTTTGTTCAAGTG
>NW_020438903.1:579613-586471 GCF_000699045.2 Agrilus planipennis | reverse complement strand
CAGTCCTAAGACTGGTTGGACACGTACCTCCACTCTTTCCTATCCTGAGCTAAACTTCGCATTTCCCTAAAACTAGAACATATCACATCCTTAACTATTTGCGAAGAGTAATCTAATCTAGGTCTACCTCTACCCCTCCTAACTCCTGGTTCTGCCTCTAATATGTCTCTGACTAGACCTTCATGCCTGAGAAGGTGTCCTACCAACCTATCTCGCCTTTTTTTTCATTGACTTACATAGAGTCCTCTGTTCCCCTATTCTTTTCATGATTGTGGTAACAGTTTTTTAATTAAATTTATGAAACAAACAGTTCAAAACTTTTTGGATATGTTTTCGTATATTTTAAACTATTTTCTGCTCGTTTATTTTGAACATAACAATAATATTTAATAGTAGCTACATACTAGAGCGAATGAGACTTGATATAAAACACTATACACAGACTTTATTTACAAGTGAATTATTAACTATGAAATAACGGATTACAACCACAGCCACAACGAAGAAAATATGAATTAAAAACGCAAGTTAACAAGAAAAGGGACAAAACGTAACTAACTCTAAATTATGTGACAAAATCAAAAATTGTTCCGATGCCACCACCAATATCTGGTATGTAACAAAAAAATGTAAGCCAGAAGCCAATAAGGGGAAAAACCCGAAGCCTCGAGCTATGAAATTCCTGTAACCTACATACAATTGAAGAGCATCGATAATAAAATTAACAAAGGTGGTTACCGTCGAAGACCTTCGCAGAACCTGACCATTGGGACCAAATCGGCCTGTTATTGTTTGCAAAACAACATTCAAGAGATATTTGATTACCTATGGAAATTTCCAATATAATAAAATAGGTTGAAAAATGATAAATTGATAAGCAAATCTATCTCTACCGACTAAAAACAAAATATTGAAAATAAATTGAAGCAAAAGGGTTGAGTTAAAACCGTTGAAACGAGCCTATAATGTTTATGAACACTAAATATCTGCAATAATGTGGCAAAATCATATTAATAATTTGTTGTTAATCAAAACCTGATATATCAACAAGCGACAAAAATTGAAACGTACTAATTCTTGGTCACGAGAAAAAGTAAACCAGGAACTATATCAAAATAATTTACAGGCCTGACGCTGGAAGCCGGCGGAAATTTTAAAATGGCGTGGATGCGCGATGACAAAAGTAGGCAGTTTTAGGTATAACGATTGCAGCCCTCATTCTTCAGTATTCCTATCAGGGGCGTAGATTAAATATTTAAAAATAGGGATCAGTGAGCAAGTAATAGACATACAAACAGAAGAACTAATTGTTGATGTTGGTGACAGTGATAGAGATTCCGATGATGACAGTGAATGTGAAAACTAACTATAAAACGAAAGCAATAGGTTAATTTTTTCTTTTTGATAAGTCAAGTTTTTACATTATTTTCTAGTACGCTACTGTCCTATCTGTATTAATACTATAATTTACGCCTACTGAAAGCCTGTTTGTGTATCGGTTCCAAGTGATTTACCCAAATAGGTCATAAATGGGCAAGTACCTGCGCGACCGCTCGCCAGCTTCGTTCGTCAGACCTGTAGTACCTTTTGTAATCAATAAGTAGTACAAATTAGGACAAACAACATATCCCAATACAATCTTTAATTACCAATTTCCATTGGATAGGTTTTTTGTTTTACTCATTAAGTTGTTATCGCTCGATTTGTATTTGAGTACACCGGGTACTCGTCCACCCTAGTACCTACATCTATGGTGCATCGAATAAATGGAATTTTCGAAATTTGGTTGTCTTCATAAAATAGGAGCATTGGAAAAATGTTCAGTAATAAGGAAAACAGCTGCATCCGTTTGGAAATTGTTTGCTGTATTTCTTAATGTTTTCTTTTATATATATATAAATATATATATGTTTATTATTATTATTTTCTTCGCCTGCTGCGCCCTTGGGTTGTTACTGGGGATCATGACGAGCATAACACATTCCGCATTTGTCAATATTTGATGGTTCGTATGTCTGTCTGTCTGTCTGTAAGGCCGAGATTTCTTCGTGGAATACGAAACGTAACATACGATGATGACACATATCTACATACATGTGTACGTATGTTCTTAAAGCTCGAGGCTAGTCGAGATTTATGGTCGCAACATCAGCCCTTTCCTATTTTCCGTTTATGCTTTCCGACATACAGTACGTTCCTATGTATAATACAAGACAAGCTGCCACCCGCCGCGACAATATTTTGTATCGTAAACTTTTTGTTTATTGCTGACCTACGTCGTAAAACTGTTACGGTATGTATTGTATTTGTGTACATATACGTACGGTTGACACAAAAGAAAAAGTTACGCGATAAAGCCGAAAGCAACACACGATGGTGCATTTGTTACCGCGATAAGACCGATGTCAACTACTTAGATGGTTAGCAACACTTGAACGAGTTTATGAACTTTTGTATGTCTTTGATGCTGCAAGAAAGTACGTGGTTATCGCAGAAAGCGTTCACATTTGTAATGGACGACCTTTGGTCAAAGTATGTGCCCGTATTATGGTTTGTGACAAGACCCCCTGGCTGCTTAGGCATTGGCATGAAATTCGTAAAAAACAAAAAAGTAAACCGCAAAACTGACTAGTAAGTACAATAAGAAAATTGATCTGCATGAACTATAATTCAGGACGGAAAGAGTAGTGGAGATATAAAACAAACGATGGCGCAGGGTTGAGTTGCTTTTATGCACTGGAACGGTTAATTTAAATATTCGAAAAATATTGTTAAATGTGTTTGTCTAGTGTAGGGCGTCGTACGATTGCGAAACGAGGATGGTAGGCGCGGCAGAAATGAAAAGGTTAGAAGCGTTCGAAATGTGGTGTTACAGAAGAATAATGAGGATACCGTGGATAGAGCTTTTGAAATAGGGAGGCGTTAGAGGAGGAAAACAGTGGACTCTACGGAAATAAATAAGGAATAGGCGAGATAGGTTAATAGGACTCTTTCTCAGGTATGAAGGGTAAGTTAGAGACAAGTTAGAAGCAGAAACATGAGATAAGAAAAGTAGACGTCGACCTAGATTAAATTACTCTTCACAAAATAATAAAGGATGCTGAATGTTCTAGTTTTGGGGAAATGCGAAAATTAGCTCAGAAAGAAGAAAGAGTGGAGTTGGATGTTTACATCCAATCGTAGGACTTACGACCTGTGATGATGACGATGAACAATTAATAGCTTTGAAAATTTGAAATTTAGGAAATTCATTTTATTAGAAACTCGCGGAACTAATGCTAATAAAATTCATTAGCAGCCTTGTTTCCCGTTCTGCGGAAACAATAACAGCATGATTATTAGTTTTGACCCTTCCGACTACAACCGGATTATAATTATATTGGATGTATCGATATTTGAAGAAACAGAAATAATGCTTAATATTTGATATTCGGGCTTGATGGCCCCGGTCTAGGACTGTTTACCTTTCGGTGAAATGTCTATCCAACGTTTCACCACCTACTGTGGTTCGCATCTTCGGAGAATGTAGCGAGGGCGAAGTCCTTCGCCGTAGTAGTTCTGAGACCATTAAGTCTTTACGCCTTCCCTACTGATATGATAAGATATGCGACGCAGTGGGCTCCCCTACATCACAGTCATCAATTCCGCATATCAACTGATCACCATAAGGTCGTCAGTTCTAAGACTGGTTGGACACGCACCTCCACTCCTTTCTATCCTGAGCTAATATTCGCATTTCCCCAAAACAAGAACATCCCATATCCTTAACTATTTTTCGTCTCCTATCTTTAAATGCGCTCTTTCCCTACTTTTTCTTCCCTTGTATACTAGTAATCTAAAGTAAAAAAAACCAACATCTGGAAAAAATTACTGTCCAGTATTGGTCAAATGTTCCAAACCTGAAATGGAATCAGTGTCCTCCTAGATACCAAGTAATTGTAACACTAACATTGACCAACTTAAGCTATTTCAATTGAATAGCGAGGTTATAGTTAGCCCTTGTATGAATACCAATGATAATAAATAAGTGACATTAAATTTAACAGTAGATTGATTTATGCTACATTAAAAAAAAGGGGGTTTTGAAATTTGTTTGCCCTTATAAAATGTTGCCATTGGAAAAATATTTAGTAAAAAAAAAACAACTGAGCAGAAACTGTTTGCTGTATTGCTTAATGCTATCTTTTAGCCCTAAGCTGCTGCTAGTCAATAGCGAGATTAGTGGAAATCCTCAGATCCGCAGGCAGCAGTTTGAAATAACTCTTTCTCGTACGCAAATCTCATTCGAAACGGTGATCTAAAAATTGGGAAAGAATTTAGAAGTGTGTAGCTTTCGCCGAAGAGTTTAAATTAAAACTTTGGATTTAATTTTTGATTAGTTACCTATAGTTGTTGTAAAAAAGAAGTATCTTCTTAATGGTTGAGCAATTTATTTTGTAGTTGTATTTGCATACGGTTTTTTCTTTGTTTTATGAAAGTAAGTAGAGTATATCTTTAAGTATTGCAATTTATTTATATAAAAGATACTGTCCGTTCAACTTTCAGACGAAATTGTAAAACGATTCTTTTGGGAAAACAACAACCATAAAAAAAATCGGTCGTCTGTAAAGTCGGTTTACTGACGATAGTTGAACGTGACAACGTCATAAGAAAATACTGATGGAATGGTTTCACTTTTCAAAAGAAAATTTTGATTTTATTTGTTTGATAGATATTTTGTATGGATATAGAGAAGGAGGTAAATGGAAATGTACTATTGTATAGCAGCTGTCCACCGGGACGCATCGCTCACACAAGTAGGAGAGAGACAGATATCGAACGCTGCCGAACGCGGAGGCCGATTGTGCCTCTTTGTCGCTCGTTCCGCGCTCTCGCTTGCACTTCAAGCCTTAAATGGAACGCCTCAGAGCAAGGTAACGCCGTATGAGTCATGTTTTTTCGTGCGTGCAGCCGGCTTCATCGAATTATAAGACGTTGTCACGTCAAAAAAAAACGTCCCTTGAACTTAAAAATTCGTTTATTATCCGTATAAAGTATAAATGTTCGTAGATATCTGTCTGACATACTTCTTAGCAAATGCAATTTAAATGTGTATTAGGTTGAAAGTAACGAAGAGCATCGGAATTCAATCAATCATTTCTGTTGGAAAGAGCATTATGCTGAACGGTATTTCGTATTTGAGGACTGCAATTCATGTACGGAAGACCTATTTGCTAAGGTAAAATATAGCTGGGTTTGTTTCGAAAATTTGATTTACATCAGATCCCAGATCGCCATGATTTACAACTACGGCGTCGCTCGAGTTCCGTTTATGTTTCCCAATGGTGATGAAGTTTCCTTAGTTTCGTTTCTTATTTTCTCCTTATCGTCGAAATACGGTAAGGAAGGAAGTTGAAGTATTGTATGGATGTACACATATCTGTCAGAATACACACGGTTAATGCGAGTTTATATAAATATGTATCAGTGTGGCAGAGTTTTCATTTCTCTGCTTTTGAAAAATGGTAAAATGCAATTTTCTTTAAACTCTTCATCAGTCGTCATTAGTCGACGGTTATAACCAGAGATGCGATTTATTTGAAATACTTGCATTTAAAATGCAAATCTAAAATAAAAGTTTATCTTGCATTTAAATACTTTTTTGAGAAAAGCATTTTGTGTTTTATTGAAAATACTTTTCCAAACGCATTTTCTATTTGTAAAATGCAAAATTCATTTTCGATATTAAAAGTTTTGCTTGTGTCACCGATTAAACATTATATAAAATGATAAATGAAAGTTGCTCACATTGGCCATTGAAGGTACTAGAAGCTTAAAAAGGGCCAAAGATACATTCCATGAATTCCTTCTAAGAGAGCCCAAAAAATTTTAAACTCCTTGGAAATGGATAATCTAAAATGTTTGACTATTTTGTTTTCCGGGTTCAATGTCATGGTCCGTGGAATTTTGAAGTTCCAAATCGATATTAGC
This sequence comes from Agrilus planipennis, assembly GCF_000699045.2. Lineage (NCBI taxonomy): Eukaryota > Metazoa > Arthropoda > Insecta > Coleoptera > Buprestidae > Agrilus > Agrilus planipennis. The sequence goes on along the minus strand of NW_020438903.1, from coordinate 580,501 downwards.
ACCTGCCAAATTACTACTTATCGTACCTTTAGCAAAAAACTACGAATTACGACAAAACAATCCACAAAGCAATATCGAAGTGATATTATACGCCAGTTGTGTAAAACTGAAAACTACAAGATATAGTGGTGTGCTAATAAATCTAAAAGATAATCCAATTACACCAATAAAAAAGTCGATTGAAATTTTATAGAACTCTAGGCTCTAAAAAGTTATATATATCCCAATTCACGCATGTTTGACTGTTTTTCTATCTTTGGTGGTGTTTTTGATCGTAATTGATGGACAATTTTTGTATAATTTTATATGTTTAATTTTTGTGTTTAATAGTATTTCAGTTTTGAATCTAAAAACTTTTATCATACCCAATGAGTCATCATCATCACAAGGTCATCAGTCCTAAGACTGGTTGGACACGTACCTCCACTCTTTCCTATCCTGAGCTAAACTTCGCATTTCCCTAAAACTAGAACAGCCCACATCCTTAACTATTTGCGAAGAGTAATCTAATCTAGGTCTACCTCTACCCCTCCTAACTCCTGTTTCTGCCTCTAATATGTCTCTGACTAGACCTTCATGCCTGAGAAGGTGTCCTACCAACCTATCTCGCCTATTTTTTATTGACTTACATAGAGTCCTCTGTTCTCCTATTCTTTCCAATACCTCTTCATTTTTTACCTTTTCTACCCACGATATCCTTATCATCCGCCTATAACACCACATTTCGAACGCTTCTAACCTTTTCTTTTCCGCCACTCCCACTGTCCATGTTGCGCCGTTGCTCCAAACATACACCTTTAACAACCTTTTTCGAATTTCTAAATTAACCGTTCGCGAGCATAGAAGTGACTTCTTTTTATTAAAGGCGACACCACCCTGCGCTATCCT
>NW_020438903.1:576090-578782 GCF_000699045.2 Agrilus planipennis | reverse complement strand
ACCAGAGCCGGGCAAACTCGGATCTTTTGCATCCCGAGTGATCCTCAAGGTTAACCAAGTAGCTCCTCATTGATCCTGCGAGTGCGAGTGAGATGATTCTTTCCTTTTCTTATCCCTTCCATTTCGTAGGTGAGTCCCCTCTTCCATAGCCAAATCCAATAGTTTTGCGAACGTAGTAACGAAAATTTTCGTAGGTATTATTTAAGTTACGAGAGGGGCTTCGCTCGTCTACTACATGAAGGGGCTTGATATGCGAGCGGAAGGGAGAAAAAAAGACAAAACAAAATTATTCATTACTGCTTACTCTCTCGTACTCATTGAAGGGTATAGAGTGACTCAAACTAACCTCATGTAGCGGCTCCTGCGAAGTTAAAGTTTGCCCGGCTCTGGGTTAAATGAGTAAAGGACTTGATGGTCGCCTTCAACTCATCGTCCGAGGTATTAATGATTATAATATCCGCGAAATCTCTTTCAAGTAGAAGAGAAAGCAATTGTGTGGTTTTATGAAACCACGATGCAACTGAAACTTTTCGAATTCTAGGCATTTAACTGTAAATTGTCGGAAAATTATTCGATTTAGGGTATTAAAATTAAAATCGCGTTCATAATCTTATCTTAATGATTGGAAAATGGTAATGGTAATGGGAAACCAATAGTAGGCAAGATATTCAACTGTGAATTTTAATTTCAATCCGCGTATGAGAGTACGGAATACATAATAAATACAATCATTCAAATGATAGAGGCATGTCAAAAACTGAGAACAATATTTATTTAAATCATTGAATCATTTCGAACTTCACTTATTCTATCATTAATTTCATCTTCGTTTTGAGTTTCACAGTCTATACATGTAATTGTCATGCACTTGCACGAATAAGTGAGAATATACATGCTACACGGTTAGCTCATGCGCGCCATGGGCGTCGCCATATTGGCCTTGGCTGCTCTGCAGAGCGCCTTTCAGTTTTACCCCTACTTCGCGGCTGGCTGTAATGCGACATGCGATAGATGGACAAAAAATTCAGGCGATGTAATAAAAGTTTCACGTTAAAAAACAAAAATCGCTGGACCCAAAATCGCAGGAATAGGGGGGATAGGGAATCGGTTCAGACTTTAGTTTTCGCATAGCTTCTTCAGTTGCGCTATGTTGCATGATTATATTATTAGCGCCAGGATGCCTTGAACACGACAAACTCTACATTGTAGGTGTTCTAGAAACAACGCTCGTCCACACACCTAGCGTTCACTTGAAGAGGCTCTGTCCTATGGGAATCCTAAAGTTTTAATTGGTTCCACATCCTCCTTACTTTCCTAACGTAGGTATTGAAGCAAAAGCAAGATCAAGAGCAATACCAAGATTGGGACAGTCTTGGTTTTGGTCTTGTATTGTTCATCACTACACCTTGGTCGATAAAGTGAAGGCAGATATCAAATCCAAGTGGCGACTGTGGAAAAATAAAAATATGATCTTGAAGCTTAAGAATGGTATTTTAATGTACTTTTTACAAGCATGTGTGCATTAGTTTTTAGACCTGATGGGTTGTGAAGTAATAATAGAATGCGTAGGGATTATTCGTTGGATGGATAGGTAAAATGGTGCGATTTAGTTGACGTTTATTTGATCTGTGAATAGGCGTAAACATTTGCATAACAAAATGTCCGTATCAAGCGATCAAGCTCTACAGTTCATTGGACACGTCCGTGGAATTTTCATTGATAAATTCCTCCGAGTCGAGAACAAATCCGCTCGATATCTTACTTTCAGCGCTCCTTTGTTGCCGGTCGCCAATAATCAGTACAAAAGTCGAACGATTTATCACCGTAAAGTCCGACTATATTTCTTCTTTTGCAGATTCATTAGGGTCCAATGGAAACTTCTATTTGATCAATGGCCGAACACATAAAGGAGAACTGCATGGCCGTCGCCTGTATAAGAGACGCGATCGTGCCGAAAGTTCATAAGAAAAACTTCTATTCCTCGTGCCCCTTTCTACTCCGCCGCCACTCCGTCGTTTTCTTTTCATTTTATTTCTCCTGCCGAAAATGAATGAAGGCAAATAAAGTCAGTTCCTTCCTTAGTTCACTAGATAAATACGAATGACAAATATCCTTTTGAGGAATTCAGATAAATATCATTCAGTAATAAAGTGTTCTTTTTTTGTATAGGGGTTTTTTATCGTATATTTGTATCGGTTAAATAAGCATTACACCATCTGGTGGCAAAATTTTTAACTTGAATGAAGGACAAATGGGTATGAGAATAGTGTTCGTGGATGGTAAAACCATAAAATGTGTGAATGAATTAGTATACATTTTCTCATAATGGAGTCCTCAAAGTTGTTAAAAATCAACTCATTATTATAAGGTCGGCAATTCTGCACTTTTTCTCCCTGCACTCAGAAAAATACTGTAAGAAAAATTACTATAACGTTGTAGAGGTCGTTTTGTAGAAAATGCGACTCAAGTTTGTAGTAAGGTTAACTAACGGTAAACTTAAATTTAACTATAAAATTGTAGTGGTAAATTGTAGGAGAAATATCGACAGGGGCTCAGGCAAATTTCTTACAATTTGAATGAAATATTTACGACAACAACTTTGTGAATTTCATTATAAATTGTAGAAAGGTTAAACAAATTTTGTAGAAAATATAAGGAAAAAAATAGCAATTTTTACTAAATATTTATTGCG
>NW_020438903.1:547434-575233 GCF_000699045.2 Agrilus planipennis | reverse complement strand
CTCTTTCCTATCCTGAGCTAAACTTCGCATTTCCCTAAAACTAGAACAGCCCACATCCTTAACTATTTGCGAACAGTAATCTAATCTAGGTCTACCTCTACCCCTCCTAACTCCTGTTTCTGCCTCTAATATGTCTCTGACTAGACCTTTATGCCTGAGAAGGTGTTCTACCAACCTATCTCGCCTATTTCCTATTGACTGCCATAGAGTCCTCTGTTCTCATATTCTTTCAAATACCTCCTCATTTGTAACCTTCTCTATCCACGGTATCCTCATCATTCGCCTGTAACACCACATTTCAAACGCTTCTAACCTTTTTTTTCGCTCCACCCACCGTCCATGTTTCACACCCTTATAGAGCCGTGCTCTAGACTTATACCTTTAAAAATCTTTCTCGAATTTCCATTCCTAGATACCGAAAATCAGCCACTTCTATTTCTATTTTCGCCTTCTGTCTTTTATATTCGTTCTTTCCCTACTTTTTATAAATTAGAAAAGAAAAATAAACTAAAAACGAGTATGAATGCAATGAACATAGGACAGTTGCATTCGCTACTGGCAATTAAGATAAGAATCAAATTTTATATGTGTAATTACATAGAACAATTGCATTCGGGTATTAGACTCCAGGTAATAGAACATTTGCACTTGGCTAATAGATAGGTATACATTTCACCTATGTATGTATATTCATAATAACAATATAAGTACATTTATGCTCGGAGGGTGTTTTGTCAAATTATTTTTAATAATACATATACTTCGGTCGTCGGTTCGATTCCGGGTCCGTCTGTCTTGGTCCAAGTTTTTCTGTGGTTTTCTTGAATCACAGGCAATTGCTGGGGCAGTAATATTTCATAGATGATTTTTCATTCTTTTCTGTCTTTATTTTCTCACCGAACCACTACCTACCCATTCCCACAATTCCTGAAAGGAGGCTGATAGGGGGTCTTCCGCCCTACCTTGCGGCGTAGTCCGGAAGGACAGCTCGCCCACCAGCATTATTGGCTGGTGGGAATGATACACCCAAAATTTTTTTTTAAGTTTTTTTAATACACATACATTCAAATTATGAATATTTTACAAATTCTTCTAAACAGTTTGACATAATTTTAAGATAATGAATTGTAGACAAGGATCCGTTCGCATGGACGTATATAGTTACATTATTAACCTATTATGAATATGTAATAACTACAGAAATTACTTGCTTTAGAAATGAGTACAATTGTCCTATTTACCAAGGGCTACTTTTCGTAACCCTAGTGCAATTATCCATTGCCCAATGCAATAGAAGTGATTTCTAGAATGAACATTTGTTTATGTCATCGCATTGCTATAAGTTTGCATCATGGATGCAATATGTATAGACGCTTGGATTCACCTCATAATATATTTCGTGTGGATCATTTTTTAAATGTGAGATTTGTAAGCAGTAGGCACTGAAATTCACCACCAATTATCGCAATTAAAAACGCGTTTACTTTTAACAAAATTCCTTTTTTGGAGGGTTCTGTCAGTCCAGTTGTATATTGTGTCAATACTAATCATTTTATATTGTTTTAAAAAACTAATTACGTGCTACGCCATATGGACTATGAACAATTTTCCCTCATCGACGCCATGTTTTTTAGGCTCCTCCTATTTGACGGATCCAGATTTAGAGCTTCAGATTTTATGTCTTATGTGTCGTAGTTGTTAAACACGGGGCGTTAAAAAAAAAGAGTAACGAATCAATTTTTATATCAGTATGACCTATTTCTTTACATTAATGAAATTATTTTCATTTTTATAACTGAATACTTTTATTGACTGACAGAATTTGTCTGTGGCGTGCCGATGAGAATCAACAAGTTCTAAAATGTTGTTCACGTTTGGCGCTTTCAGCCGAATGCTGTCAACTTATTTATAGTTTTATTTAATGAAGTCTATTTCTTTTGGTACTTTCGATAAACTGACCAATAACCTAAGCATTCTTGATAAAACCTCTGCTTCCTGTATTTATTGTGGCCGTTAGGCGACTTTCTTAGATTATCCTGAAACCTATATTTCAAGGAATTGTTTTACTTTTATTCCGTTTTTGCTGATTTTGTACACACAATAGAGTCGCTTCTAAATTGAAATGAAGAAATTTATTTAAGAAAATGCTGTTTCTTATAACACGCGTTAGAACTTTTAGCATTGAAAAAGTTTGTCTGCAATTTCGAAGGGGAGTGTATTGTTCGTTGCTTGTGGAAGACCCTGTAGTTTTTCCAACCAAATTAGCCGCGTAACTCTGAAAGTTTTCCCGTACGTGGACGATTTGCAAATAAAGAAAATTAAATTTAATCTTGGCAGTACATTTATATTAGGTAGCATTGAAGCAAAAAGCTAAAAGTGCTGCAGTAAAGAAATTGGACTTTTCTCCTTAGCAATTTTAATTTCTTCTTATCTCTGAAAATTATGCGGCTTCCTATCTTCGCCGGGCATTTTGCTCGGAAGTGACGTTGCATATTTATGAACGAACGCCCGTCGTAGGTATATAATAGGCAAAGTTAGTTGGAAAGCTTATACGGCCTGTTTTCCGTTGCCTTCGTATGTATATGTATGTATGTATACATACATTTGTATGCGACGGTAGTTAATTTAGCGGAAGAAAGCCAGCGAATTAACACCAAGGCAAGATAATTAAATTTTATAATAACTTAATTGGAACATGTTTGTGATATTACGAAAATTGCACGTCAGATGAGGTGCTTCTCTAATATTGGATATGTGGGACTCAGAATTTGAAAATTTTTTACGTTGAGTCTTTAGAATTAGCTTTGCTATAACGTCTATCGTTTCTCAGGTGAAAATAAACTGCGAGAATTTCCAAAAATGATAGAAAATAGTGATACTTTCGAGAATATTATAAAACATTCCGGAATTTTCGACTAGGACTTACTTTAACTTCAGAAATAAACGAGATAACTCACTATAAAAATATATTCGTCATCAAAACATTAAAATGAATAAAACTGTTATATCAGTACTTATATCAAAAAATAAGTTTCTATCTTGTTCTTACATCTTTAGCCCATCGGCACACTTTGCTTCTCTTCTCAGTTAAGACATCCTGAAACATTCCAGAATTATGGACAAAATTTTGAACTTGAGATTCGAGAAGCTTCTCAAACCTTCCGTCATGTTCTTACGTCTTGTCCGTCGGTTCATTTCGCTCCTCGGTCAGTGACCCTATTTTAAAACATTCCGGATTTTCGGACAAAATATTTTAGCAAATTCTTGAAAATTCCAGAAGTTTATCGAACACTCCGTAGTTAATATGTAATTTGGTAGTTTTGATAAATCACCAATCAAGCCCATGCGATCTTGCTTCAAAGAAATAGAATTAATCTCTTCTGTAATGCTATGGTATTATTTATGGTTATGTTCTAGTGCATGGAGGTTTGTAAGATTGTCCATCACTCAGTTAAGTCATGGCTAAAAACAAAATTAAAAATTGTAGAAAAATAGCCGATTATTAATGGGCAAAATTTCATTCGACTTTATTGAGTAGTTTAAAAGATATTTGCGAATTAAAACGTTAAAAAAATGGTTTCTACTTTGGTAATCACCACATTTACGACAATATCTCGTAGTAGGCCTATTTTCGATGTCCAGGATATTTATTTAATATATTTTATCAAAAATCGCCAATTTTAAAGTATTTGAAGTAAAGAATTGAAAAAAAATCGGCGGGTCTAAATGTCTATTTCCGGATGTATACTTGGTTGCATGCACATCATGTGAATGTTGTCAAAATTAGAATGTAAGCTCTATTCACCGAGGACAGCGGGTCACATAGTCCAAATTTGGACAGGCTCAATAAATGTGTGTCAGTAGTTCGCCATCTATAATAACTCCTAAAAACCCACATACGTCTTGTATATTTTTATAGGGTTTTTTTTAACTGCTTGTTTTCTTTTTTCTTTTTCAGTGTAAATATTTATGGTACGGAAATTGTTTGCGGATTAGGTCCTGGTGTTCATCTAGGCGGCTAATTTCGTTTGTCCTAAATAACGGTTTGAACAAAGATTCCCGGTCTCATTCGCATTTATGCGTCCTGTGGGTACACTTCCGGGAACTTAAGAGCTGAAGCAAATGGAAGGTCTACGAGTGTATTCTTTCTCATCACACATGGGAAAAGCCATTCGGAATTCTTGTCCGAATGTCTTTTTTTCTCGTTCTGTCGTAGTCGTCGAAGGGAGTGTAGTGGAGTGAAAGGCATTTGCATTCGGTCGTCGGCTCTTCATTTCCCCTCACGAGTATTATTTACCCTTACTTTTTTTGCGCAATGCAATCTGTATTTTCTAAGTATCGTTAGGGGCGTCGTAAAACTTTAACGTATAATAATTCGAATGGATGCTGTTTAACTGTAAACACGGGGCATTTGTCAGTCAGCAGTGTAGATATTTCTGGAGATGACCGGATACACCATTTGATCATTTTATGGTATGAGCGAGCGTCAACCGACCCCTTTATGATACGTTAATTAAACTTACCACCGTATCCAAATATATGAGTATTCAGTTAACAACCGACGATTGCTTGTAGATGATTTACCGCTAAATGGGGTATCAATGTAAATCTATATACATAAAATAAAGTCAGGTTATTTCCACTTTTTTTCTGTGTTCGCGAACGGTTAATTTAGAAATTCGAAAAAGGTTGTTAAAGGTGTGTGTTTGGAGCACGGCATTGTACGGGTGCGAAACATGGACAGTGGGCGCGGAGGAAAAGAAATGGTTAGAAGCTTTCGAAATGTGGTGTTATAGGCGGATGATGAGGATATCGTGGGTAGAAAAGGTTAGAAATGAAGAGGTATTGGAAAGAATAGGACAACAAAAGTCAATAAAAAATAGGCGACATAGGTTGGTAGGACACCTTCTCAGGCATGAAGGTCTAGTCAGAGACATATAAGAGGCAGTAACAGGAGTTAGGAGGGGTAGAGGTAGACCTAGATTAGATTACTGTTCGCAGATAGTTAAGGATGTGGATTGTTCTAGTTTTGGGGAAATGCGAAGTTTAGCTCAGGATAGGAAAGAGTGGAGGTACGTGTCCAACCAATCTTAGGACTGACGACCTTATGATGATGATGATTTCCACTTTTTATGACTCAAGAACGGGTGGACCGACTTTAATAACCTCTGATTTGTTGGATTCGTCTCCGCCCTGAATAGCAGAACAATTATTAAAATATCAGAAAAATTCATGGAAAAAAAATTATACAAAAAATTTATTTTTAAGTAAATTAGGTTTGGAACTACGCCATCTTCCACAATTGACAACTCCCGTCGCGGATGCTTCCAGCTTATTTTTAATAATTGATGCCCACTGCAAATCAGTGACATACTACACATTATACAATAGAAATTCAACATAAAATAGGGGGGAAACAGCATATTCAAATCTAAAATGATATTGAAATTTATATAGAATACCTACTCGAAATGCAAACAAAAATGCAGAGAACAAATGCCAACAACTATCAAATCGATTGGTATCAATCATTGCAGATCATTCGGTCAATCAGTCATCAGTACCACAAGATTGACAACACAAAAATCTGTGAATCATATTACGTTAAAAAAATCCTAAATTAATTCTAAGTTTATCCAAAATTTAACATCACGTTCATTGACTGTTAGGGAGGCGGTACGAAGTTCGCCGGGTCAGCTAGTAATATGACTGGTTAAACGCTAATAAGTTTCGGCACAATTTTGACAGATAGCTTTCTAAAATAATTAAGCAAATATCGTAGCAGTTTTGATTAAAACGTGTGCAAACATCATATCTGCGTTAAAAGGAATTCTGTCAAAGTGTACCAAATGTGGTTTAATTAACTTTTAGTGACTTTTATCTCGGATTATATACCCCATGTTTCCTTAAACCGCTGCATCTTTGGAAGTTGATGGTAAAAGTGATTAGCTGCGCAAGTTGTAATTTAACGTTCGGCAGGTTGGTATTATTATAAGACGGAAGGGTATGGTAACGGTAAAGGTATAACGGCACCGCGCGCTGCCGTAGCAACATTGCGCTGCGCTGCTGGAGGCAGCTCGTGTTGCTTTTACGGGCTTCATTAGAGGTAGAGCGTCTTCATTATTGAAATGGCTGCTTAATTATTTAATTTCACGGAAATTGGCCCTTATAATTTCCGCCGGAAACAAATTCCGAGCGTGCGTTACTATCCCGACTTTTCCTATTATGTAACGATCTCGAAACTCGAGAAGTCAGTCGTGACAGAATGGGAAAGAAAAAATTGAAATCAAAAGAAAAAATAGCAAGTATGTTTTTTATTTCTAAAAACCTAAACAAAAGGATAGATAAATGAAAACAATTATAGATCGACATTATTATTGGCAAATACTGTGTTTAATCTTATATTAAAAACATGAATATGTAAAGGTTACCAAGCTTCCCTACAAACGCGATATAACTGTCGATATATCGACAATTGTAGTTAATTAACTATTGATACCGATAATTATCAAATGTTTTATAATATTGTCTAGTCATAGTTTCTGTCGATGGCCTTATGGGGATAATTTTGGAGCATTGTATCAGGCAGTTATTATTGAACCATTAGTCGAAACGTTATAATAGTGTAATGTAATAGTAACTTTTAAGACTGATAACGATAAAAACTATTTATTTACAGTAATGTTGATATATTACTAGTCACTGTGCTATTTATTTCACTGCTATCACTGTCAATTAATTTCTCCTCTTTTTAAATATTCTTTTGTTTAGTTTCGGGAGCCTTCTGGAAACATCCGGATAGTATTTTTTTTCTTTGAACTGTTTAACTTCTTTCCCATAGTATGCAGGTACGACACACACATTTACAAACACGGCGCACATGAAGAAAGGTGCCCGCGGCTAGTCGGCGAATCGATAAGCAGTTCACGCACACGTGTGCCCGATCGCACACAAACACACTCGTGCTCACTACAATAGAACGGGCAAATATAATATGTGTTGAATACATAGACGTGAATTTTGTGTTCTTAAAAATTTATGTATTACTTTATATGCATCACGTTTCATCCCATTTTGATTTGGTTAATAAATTATTTCTGAACGAATTGCTGTCTACATTTGCATATCAGTGGTGAAAAGGGTACGTCACTTTCATCTTTTAATTTACGAAATTACTACAAACCATCTGTACAAGGACTGTAGCAGCAAAGGTCGGTGGAATCAGGTGGTCCAGTTTTTGTATACATATATGTGAGGTATTTTAATTTTCGAGAACCGTATAAAGCCGTCGTTGTATCCTGCGTTCAGTATTAATATCAAGTCCTGCAGTAGGCAATTAAAATTCGTATCATCCCAAAACAACGAAACAGCCGACCAGCGCGCCAGAGGATTTTGCGCGAGGTATAGAAACCTCAAAGATATAGTAGACTTATTGGCTTTTAAAATCCGTTGATATCTTTACCAAGGAATATTGGTACATTCAAGACTGATTTGCCCATTAGGGCAATTACCCGATATGATTACATTAGTGAATGACATATCAGAAGTTAAAGCAGGAATAAAGAGGAGTAGAGATGGACCTACATTAAATTTCTGTTCTCAAATGGTTAGGGATGTGGGATGTACTTGTTTTAGGAAAAAGTGAAAAAGTCTCAGGGTAGGAAGGAGTAAAGGTGCAAAGGTCTTTAAATTGACACATATACGATATCACAGTAGAAATATAAACTTGTATTTTTCCTTTTTAAAATGCACTATAACATTTTACTACTTTGTCATCAAATTACTTTGTCGTTCCGGTTGGTGACATTACGAAATCTTGATATTAAGCAAGCACTACAAGTGGCGTATTTGGCGCTGAAAGAAAAGTTCTTTTACCCATTTTTTTTGCAAGCCCAGCATTGATTTAATTAGCCAAGAACCACTAGATAGTCCTCAAGCTGGAACTACACATAGCGCATCTCGAAACAGAAATGACGTAGATAAGTACTGTAAGGGCTGTAACTTCTGGTTGATTTTTCTCAAAAGGATCGATAGTACCTACTCTTACCTATTTTGTCGCGAGTCCAGCATCGAGCTGATTAGTCGCATACCATTGGATAACCGTTAAGTTGTCACTACCCATTACGCATCTCGAAATAGAAATGGCGTATATAGAGTAATAAAGTACTGTAAGGGCTAATTTGTCGCTGAAATATAGTACTTTTACCCATTTTATCGCAAGTCCAACATTCTCAAAATAGAAATGACGTAGAGAAGTACTGTAAGGGCTATAACTTCTAGCTGATTTTTTGGTAAAAGATAGTGCTTTTATCCATTTTATCGCGAGTCCAGCATCGAACTGAATAGCCACAAACCATTGGAAAGCCGTCAAGCTGGCACTACACATATCGCTTCTTGAAATAGAAATGGCGTAGAGAAGTACTGTAAGGACAATAATTTCTAGCTGATTTGTAGTTGAAAAATAGTACTTTTACCTATTTTCTGACCAGTCCAGCTTCGAACTGATTAGCGAAAAGCTATTGGACAGTCGTTAAGTTGCGTTTCGCAAAGTATAAAAAGAAACAAGATAATGTAAAAACCATAATTTGTTCAGTCTAACGACAAAGCTACTACATTTATTTAGCGACAAATTTTTGGATTTGGTAGCAACTTTGAAATAAGAAATATCTTTGTACCTTCATATACGTTAGACTGACGACCCTATAGTGATGATGATAACGATACAATAAGGATCGGTAATCGAAATTGCCTCCTGGTCAGAAAGACAGCTTTGTATCAATAATCTTAAGTCGTGGCTGTTATTTTAAGTGGCGGTAACGTATTACAATTTTGGTCAACATGAAAACCTATCTACTTTGTAATCGATAGGTTGCTAATGTTATTTTAAGATTTTTATTCAGTAACTTTACGAAAAAATTGCCTTCTGCATGGTGTAGTATGTAGACACGTAGTACCTTTCTAACCGTAAGAAAATTTATATGGACATTTAATGGTCAGAACATTTACTGTACTCGGAAAACTGGCGAACCATTTATCTAATTGCTCATTCAGACATTTTACTGCCTCTTCAATCATTTTACCGCTTAAATTATAATTACAGTGGACATTTATTCAGTCTGCTGTTTGAATAACCTTTCTGCTACAACGTTAGAATTAAATTTTTAACCAAAATCGACTGATTTTTGACTTACCGTCACGGTGAATTTAATTATAATAACCTACAAATGTTGATCTCACTCACAAATAATGATTGTTATGCGTATGTTACCGGAAATGTATCCAATTCCGAGGCTGTTTAGGAAATCTATAAAATATTGTTTCAAAGGTTTTTTAATGCACACATATCCTGGAAAATGTATACATTTTCTAGGAATTGTACGAAATTTCGATATTGTACTAGGAAATGTATAAAACTAATGCTTTCTGAATGAATAAAACACACCAATAGTTTGACGGGAGGATAAGGAATTTTTTGTTTATGTTTTCGTCCTATTCTGCGTGGAGTGTGAAATAGGATTCTTGTTGCAATAGGATTGTTAGTATCTGTTATGATCTCCGCGTCCAGCATATATATGAAAATGATCAGCATTATCACCTCTACAACATACGAAAAATTCAAGGTCATCGTGTTTTCTGAAACATCACATTATTCTAACGTCAAACATATCAGCCCGCTTCCGGCGGGCAGGGGCATTGTAGATACTTCAATTTGTCATAAATCTGCCTAACCAAACAATGTATTATTGCCTGTTTAGTCCTGTAATACATTTGCGATTGCAATTTAGAAAATATATAGATTTCCTAGGAAATGTGTCTAATATAATTTATTTCACCCATTTCCGGATGATTTTAGGAATTATATACATTTCCTAGGAATTGTATACAATGACGGATTTCATACATTTCCGGTAACATGTCGGTATATAAGGTTTAATATTGTTTTATTTTTACATTTGCGATGGTGTTAGATGCCTCATCTATTTAATTTCGGAAAATAACTAGTTCATGTGGTGATAAAAAAGTTTCGGAGTTTTGGCTAATAATTTCAAACTTAGTAATTACCTAATTAATTATTTAACGTAATAAAGCTCTTTTACAATTATGTGTTTCGTATAATTAAATTAAGCGGGCGAAATGAAGGCAGTTAGAGACGGTTACATTTGAAGTTCACATGAACACGAATGTAATTTTAGAAAAGCCAAGATTAGGGTGCACTGGGCTCATTCGGCTGATTAACTTTGTCATTTAGGTGGCACGCTCAAAGCCCGCAGTAATTTTTTCTCATGTCGTGATTAAAACAAAAAACGAACGTGCTATAATCTGGGTAGAAACGACTAAATTACTAATTTATTCACTGAGTTAATTAAGATTATAACTGATATCACTTACACCGCTAATGGTTAATACGAACATGGAGACGTAACAGGAGATTAATCTTTTGTTTTGTATACCAGCCTACATATTTATCATTATTTACTCTTTAAGAATGATTCAGTGGAACTTGTATGAATTTTCAGTGAATATTCACTAGTTTTCACAATTATAATAGCAACACTGTACATTAAATATAAATGAATTCAATCGAAAAAAAAAAAAAAAACGATCGACCCGGTGTAGAACCCAGACTCGTTTGAATGTGTGAAAAATGATGTATTCGAACTTCAGTGACAAAAACTAATATTTTTAATTGTAATGGCGCTTTCTTACATACAAATATAAGGTCAGAAAAAATGACTATGAAGTTTTCAATTGAAAAGTTATTTGACCCATTTAAACAAGTTTTACTAGTAGATCAGTAAAAAGTAACTGATGATGCTCAGCTTCAAGTGAAAAATCTTGATAGTGGTTACAGGAACAAAAGAAACGCTTTTAAATGCTTCAGAGATTTTAATATGGCTTCACCTACATCTCAGATAGCTAGGCCTTTATGGAGAGTAAATTGTTACTAATTATATAGTCGTTTCACAAATTTCTGATATATATTGGTGCTTTTTGGCAAAATTTTATTATGACACAATAAACGTTTAAATATAGAAATGCGAGGGTTAAGAATTTTTGTTTTTTTCCACAAATGAAAATGTAGGGACAGGAATTTGAAGTATTTTCTAAAGGTCAGATCTGCGATTTCATACATTGATGAAGGCATGATCATCGTGTTTATTTAAAAGGAAAATTAAATTTTTCCTTATATATAAACGTGAATAAAATTTTTGTCTACGTTTATACATCTCTGAAAAATGATTAAGTCTATGGTATTTAAATCCATCTTATTTTTCACACACTTAAGGTACACAGAAGTTTTAATTTATATACCATGTGAAAATCAATTGATTCTTAATCTTTACAACATCCTTTATGTAAGGCAGAAGGTGGAATGGATGAGGTAAAAGGAAGTTTCATATTATTACAGCTAAGAACCGTTAGGAGGTTCTTATGGTTCCAGGGTATGTCTGTAAAGGAAATCCATAGAAGAAAGAACTACTGGAAGCATTTAAGGCCACTTTGGCCCTTTTTGAAATTACCTTTACAAAGCATTTCTTGGATAGATTAGTGGCAGAGGATGAAACATTGCTCTATATTTATGATATTTAAAGCAAGGAGAAATCAAGGGAATGGTGTCATGGGTGGTTACCATAGCCCAAAAAAGTTCTGCACCCAGAAAATGACCTAAGAAATTATGACGTAATTTTTCTGGGACAGTAATGGAATTCAAATGGTGAATTACCTACTATTATGCTCACCCTTTAGACCAGCTGAAAGAGGCAATTATAAAGATACACAGTGGAAACATAACCAAAGAATCTAGCTTTTGCCTGATAATGAATGCTCTTGCATATAAGTTTAAAATGGTTGCTGTCAAATTGAAAACCAGGAGATTCCAAACGGACTACCACCCATTTTACTTATAAGGCATAACTCCCTTCCGACTATTTTGGTGTCATGGGTGGTTCTCATCGCCCAAAAAAAAAATCGGCACTCAGAAAATGACCAAAGAAGTTATGGCGTAATTTTTCTGGCACAGTAATGGAATTCAAATGGTGAATTACCTACTATTATGCTCACCCTTTAGACCAGCTGAAAGAGGCAATTATAAAGATACACAGTGGAAACATAACCAAAGAATCTAGCTTTTGCCTGATAATGAATGCTCTTGCATATAAGTTTAAAATGGTTGCTGTCAAATTGAAAACCAGGAGATTCCAAACGGACTACCACCCATTTTACTTATAAGGCATAACTCCCTTCCGACTATTTTGGTGTCATGGGTGGTTCTCATCGCCCAAAAAAAAAATCGGCACTCAGAAAATGACCAAAGAAGTTATGGCGTAATTTTTCTGGCACAGTAATGGAATTCAAATGGTGAACTACTACCTACTATTATGCTCACCCTTCAGACCAGCTGAAAGAGGCAATTATAAAGATGCACAGTAGAAACATAACCAAAGGATCTAGCTTTTGCCTGATAATGCTCCTGCATATAAATTTAAAATGGTTGCTGTCAAATTGAAAACCAGGAGATTCCAAAGCGACTACCACCCATTTTACTTATAAGGCGTGAGTATTTTATTTTTCCCTGAAAGTTCACCATTTTGAGGACATTTATGACGTCAGACAGGCTCCTGGTAGCTGGCTTGAGTTACAACAAGGGCTAGAAAAGTCGAAGTGCATTGGTCTTAATGGGCTTACGCCCTTGTAGTTGTTTTGAAATACCAGGTCAGCATTAAATTCTTTTTAAGTAAACCATAATGTGGTCGAATAATATTGGTTTTCATAATACACCCACGCGTCTTTTCTTCTAAACCCCCGCCTACTACAAAACACGATTCACCACGCACTCCGTAATCATTTATGTGGGCATTACGTATCCTTATTTGATTTTTATTATTATTACACCAAGACATTGGCCTTCGTCCGTATTCTTTCCGAGTTCATTGGTTTCCTGTCGAGGATCGAAAGTGTAGGTATAATGTTGTACATAGAAGCGAGGCGATAACACGTTGGCATGCTTGTTGCCAATTACATTAAACTCGAGCAAACTGCCTCCTTCCCGCATCGGCCGTTCGTTTGCCTGCTCACGTTGTTTTTCCAAGGCGTTTGCTTGGTTCGATGTTTTCGTTTACGTTCTATCTTCTACTCATAACCACCATCCTTCCGCTGGACATCGTTTTATTTCCCTCAGGGCGGTTTCGCAAAGCGAGCATCTTCTACGGTAGGTAGCGATGGACGCGTCCGTTCAACTGTAATCGAGTATGAAACCAACGAGCAAATGAAATTATTACCTTATTTCACGATAAAAGGAAATTAGCCGGTGGAAAATTACACTGTCGGATAAAGGCACATAAACAAGTTCATCATAAACTGAAGAACGGGACTACTGGTGAATGGGGCCAAGGCGTAATTTACTTTAAAATGACCTCCTTATTTCCAATATGCGGATTAAATTGTTTAATGCCAAAGGTTAATAGAGTTCAGTATTGATCCTGGTCGTATAGTTTTGGACAATAACTTCCACCTAAAAGATCGATCCAAGAGAAAGACGTTTGTTTTTATTCGATGCCCCCAGTAGTTATTAAAGTAACAAGACTGTTTTTAGTCCGTTTTTATGGGGAAGGGCGAACTTTTACCTACTATAACCCAGAGCCGGGCAAACTCAGCTCGTTTGACTCCCGAGTCCTCCTCAGGTATAGCCAAGGAGCTACTCATAGCTCCTGCGAGTGCGAGTGAGATAATTTTTTCCTTTCTTTATCCCTTCCATTTCGTAGGTGTTTGTCCTCTTCCATGGCCTAACCCAAAAGTATAACGAACGTACTCCGGCATGCTACCCCCGAGTTGCGGGAAGATCATTGCGAGAGAGGCTTCGCTTGTCTACGGGATAAAGGGGCTTGATATGGGAGTGGAAGAAAAAGAGGAGGCAATATGGGTCATTACTGCTTTCTCTCTCGTATTCATTTAACGGTATGGAGTGACCCAAGCTAACCTCAGGTAGCAGCTCCTAGGAAGTTAATGTTTACCCGTCTCTGCTATAACCCAACCCTGTCCACCAAAAAAGAAGAAGAGTTAGGTTATGGGAGGCAATTAGTCCCTCTTCCAACACAAGAAGATAAATATTCCCTCATCCCTCTCCAAAAAAAAAAGGAAAAAATTACAGAATATTCCATATTATGTAGGTACAATAGCTATTACCTATTGGTATTCGATTCTTTACCTCCACCCTCATAAGTTGTCTAAAAGGTTACCTCCAATCTACCTGCATATTTTCCCCTTCCGATTTTGTAAACAAGTGCCTAAAAAAAAATTATTGTATAAGGAGGTAGCTTTTGTGAGATACATACCTAAAAAAGCACATATCGACACAATAACAAATTGTCTTAAAAGCCGAAAGTTTCTATTATACATGCCGGCTTGTCATGACTTTTAACGAAAATAGTGTCGGTAGTTGTAAGTGTTACGAGTACTTACCTTTCCTCCAATTCATAAATTGACTTTTTAGCGAACAAAATCGGAAGAACCAATTATAGAAAAAAATTAGTTTGTCTCTATAGTTCACCCATGTCTTATCCAGACATAGGAACAGAGAACACTTACTCCGAGGTTATTCCAGTAAATCCCTTCTTTCAAACAGTGGAAAAGATTCTTTTTTTTTATATTTAGTGTTAAAATATAGTAAAGCAAAATTAAAATTTCATAGACTAAAAACGTTTTGTTCCGAGAAAAGAATATATTGAAGTTGCTTGAAATAGTTTAACCAGAAGTAATAATTTTTCGTTTAGTCTTATGTATTTGGCTCTGGACTTGTACATTCCGTCGTGGTTTTACTTTTGGCCTTGTTCGTTCGGTCCCAGTTTTAGTCTTGGTCTTGGTCTTGCTTCTTAGGTCTTGGATTAGTCTTGGTTTTATTCGTGGTCTTGGTAGTATAAAGACAGTCAGGTTAAGACCAAGACCAAGAACAAGACCAATTTTGCTCATAACTAAACAATAGCAGCAACTCTTCACTCACCCAACCACCAATTTCACAATTCGTAAAAACAGGCAGAAGAGGAGAGCATTTTCTTCTACTCTCTGTTTTTTTCTGTTAAAAGGAACTGTAGGTAATATCAGTTGGATTTTGCTTCAAAATAGCGAAATTGTGATGTTGTCTACATTTTTTGCAGTATGTGTTTTGAGAATTTTGATTAAAGTGCGTTTCAAACCAGTTTTTGCTTGTAAAATTTAGTTTTTGTAATGAATTAAATTAATTTTTTTCTGTTATTAACTGTGAGTATAGAAGATATTATAATTTGTTGAAATTATTAATCAAGAAATAAATATGACTGTTGGCAATTCAAGTTGATTATTAAGGAAAAGATCAAAAATTTCTTAAATTAAATTCTTTTGTCTTCAAACTCTACATCTAAATAATTTCCTTAAAAGCTAACAATCGAATGAATTTCAGCTTACCTTCAGTCAGTGATTTATGTGATTTTCTTTATCAAAGTCTAGAAAGAATAAATTCCTTTTGATTGAGTACTATATTACTTTGTTTCGTGTTGTTTTTCATTTGTTACATTTTTTTCTCTTCTTTTCGTTATTTCTTTCTCATTAACATCAAACAATTTTATTCAGTCAGCTGTAGGCGTTTTGCAGATGGAGAGGATATAGCATTAATCTTAATTTTCCTTACAAATTAGAACATCTAGAAGAGTAAGTCGCTTCAGGACGCTTCGGTATTGATCTCATCATCGGTGAATATTGCTTTAACTAAACCAGCAGATTGTAGCATGATGCCGATTTGCGGTAATTCAAAGCTTCTGATCCTTTGAAGATTAATCGCACGCTTCTCGGAACGATTTTCTCGGGTAATGATAAAAGGCGATCGACAGAATTATATAAACAATATTATTGGAAGAAATTTCTACAAGGATTTGCACAAGGCTTACATTAATTGAGTGAAAAGGTTGCAACAAAAAGAAATCATCGGATTCTATTGAACAGCGTTAAAGAATGTACAGGCCTGACGCTCAAAGATGGCGGAAATTTTAAAATGGCGTGGATGCGCTGTGGCAAAAGTAGGCAATCGGTTGGTTTTCTTGTTGTAGATATTAAAGTTTATATAAAATAGAAATAAACACAATAATTTAGTTTAACATTATCTATTTAAATTTTATGTTAGATAATGAGTAAATAATAGACATACAAACAGAAGAACTGATTGTTGATGTGGTTGACAGTGATAGTGATTCCGATGGGGACAGTGAATGTGAAAACTACCTACAAAACAAACAAAAGCATTAGGTTTACTTTTTCTTTTTTGATAAGTTATGTTTCTATATAATTTCCTAGTACGCTACTGTCCTATATGTATTAATACAATAGTTTACGCCTACTGAAAGCTTATTTGTAAATCGGTTCCTAATGATCCAAAAACATGCGCGCCTGCTTCGGACGTCCGACCTCTAAATAGTGATGGTTTGACATCATCATTAACATGATAAGGTCGTCAGTCATAAGACTGGTTGGACACGCACCTCCACTCTTTCCTATCCTGATCTAATCTTTGCATTTCCCTAAAACCAGAACAATCCACATCTTTAACTATTTGCGAACAGTAATCTAATCTAGGTCTACCTCTAACTCCCGTTTTTGCCTCTAATACATTTCTGACTAGACCTTCATGCCTGAGAAAGTGTCCTACCAACCTATCTCGCTTATTTCATATTGACTTTCATAGAGTCCTCTATTCTCATATTCTTTCTAATACCTCTTCATTTCTCTATCCACGGTATCCTCATCATTCACCTGTAACACCACATTTCGAATGCTTCTAACCTTTTCTTTTCCGCCACGCCCACTGTCCATGTTTCGTACCCGTACAGCGCCGCGCTTCAGACATACACCTTTAACAATCTTTTTCGAGTTTCTAAATTAATCGTTCGCGAGCATAAAACTGACTCTTTTTATTGAAGGTGACTCTACTACTACTTCCGTCCTGACTTATACTTCCTACATACCTAAAATCAGCCACTTCTTCTAATTTTTAGTCTCCTATCATTATCTATGGTTTGACATAGGCATAATTATTGATTTCAGATTTGTGAGTGATCATCACAAGGTGTCTGGTCCGAAGACAGAATAGACACGAATTTTCATTTCTTCCTACCCTAACCCTATTTTTCCATTTCTCGAAAACTATAATATCGCACATCTATATCTTATTGCGAGCAGTATTCTAATCTGAGTCTTCTTCTCTTTACTCCTGCTTCTTAATATGTCTTTATGATAGGGGTAACTTCATATCTAGACTCTAGAATATTAGGATTCTATTTTTAGTTTTCCTTATTTCTTCCTTAGCGGCCTTGGTTCTTCCATTCTTTCCAATGCCTTCTCACTTCTTACCTTTTCTGTTCACTGTCTTTCCGTCACGAACCATGTAACACAATATTATTCGAATTTTCAAACTGCGCTCTTCTTTTTTGTATATTTCTACCACTCTAACGAAATATTGGTTAATATAAGATAATATTTGCATTAAATTATTTAATTAAATAGACGTTAGCAGCAATTTGTATTAATTGTATTTTCTTTTTTTTTCAGGTAAGCTGTTTTTTACATATTGGGCGCTGTTGAAATAAGTGAGTATTTACAGTTTTAAGATTATGGCAAATTTTATTGAAAGTTCGGTTTGAATTAAAATTTCCATATCCGAATTTACGACGCTATAAGAGAAGACGCTATATAGGAAGACTTTTACTTGGGTTAACATGTAAAATGCGAACGAACGCTATAAACGGGGTTTTTTTATAAACATTACTTGGAGTTATAGGCTTCTATGTTACAACATTTCGAGAAAATAGAATTTAAAGTTTTATTATGTTTTAACAATGATGTCTTTTTTGTATATAGTATGACTAGCGTGTATGACGGTAATTTATTGTTAAATTGCGTTTTTTTGCGAAGTTGATTATTTTAAAAATAATGCAAAATAAATTCATGTTAAAACCTTTTTATTTATTTATTCTATACTATTATAGTGAGGAAACTAAATATTGAACCAGGGGCGTCTCATGATATGCAAGGATAGGCATTATTGAACTTCGGAGTATGATCATCTCTATTTTCGGAATCTTGTAACACAGAACCTTATAATTAAATTTTATGAACAGTATTGTTAATTGACTGTTAAATTTATGTTTTCCTATTTTTCGTTTCACTCAGTATATCCAAGCCATTTTTTTTGTTTTCAATCAATAATAGAAAAGCTCCCGTTGGTCGCACTATATTTTAAGTAGAGTTTTAAGCTTTCACGGTGAGATGAATATCGGAGCAAAACAAACACGTTTATCTTGAAGCCAGAAGGATCCGCGAGCCGTGCGGGAAAAGAGAAAACCGTTATAACGTTACGTTCGTCGTCTTTTTAGAACGGAAAACATCCCGAAAGTAAACAAAAGGATTTCTGTTGTCGGTGATGAACGAGGAAGTTTACTACAGGCATTTCGCCGCGCTGTCATTACTCACTCATAAAGAAAACTCGGGCGCGCGCGGGAAAAAAAACCGCAACCGCTATCCGTTGTCGATCTTAAATTCCCTACTGCCAGGGCAAGTATACTGCTCAGTATATACACGATGGTTTGTACTTTTATGCATTTTAGGTAGCAAGCATTTAAAAATAGTACGTTTCACACTGACATTCGGAAATACTGTCGAAAGTTGTCAGAATAGTTCTTTAGTTTGTGATACAAACGAATAAATTCACTAGATCCTTTGTTCCGATCCTAATTAATAGGAAAGACTCCCCAACTTCTCTTTCTCCTCGTTGACGTATGTTTGCCGTGAAATCACGAGCAGTATTTTCTCAAAATATTGGTTTTAACGGAGCGAATGAAACTCGATATAAAACACTATATACAGACTTAATTTACAAATGAATTATTAACTAGGAAATAACGGATTACAACTACTTACAGGTACTACGAACAAAATATGAATTAAAAAAAAATCGGTTGTCTGTAAAGTCGGTTTACTGACGATAGTTGAACGTGACAACGTCATAAGAAAATACTGATGGAATAGTTTCATTTTTCAAAAGAAAATTTTAATTTCATTTGTTTGATAGATATTTTGTATGGATATAGAGAAGGAGGTAAATGGAAATCACAATTGAATTGATCAAGTTACATTTATTTGTACGCATAAATACAATTATGTCAATTTTTATTTATTTTTTTTCCAATGTACATAGTTTTTACAAGTATGAATGTGCTTTGAGCAATTGTTTTACAACTTTTATTTACAACTTTTAAACATCATTAAAATTTTTGTAACTCTAGCTTCAATTCGATAATATATCACTGAACATATATTTAATATCGAAAGAATCATTACCTTTATCGCCGCAATTATCGTTGCTATAAACAATTGACACCACATTCACTTTTCACTGCACTTCATTCTTGACGAAAACATGTAAATGTATTATTGTATGGCAGCTGTCCACGCGGACGCATCGCTCACTTAAGTAGGAGAGAGACAGATGTCGAACGTTGCCGAACGCGGAGGCCGATTGTGCCTCTTTGTCGCTCGTTCCGCGCTCTCGCTGGAACGCCTCAGAGCGAGGTAACGCCGCTTGAGTCATGTTTTTTCGTGCGTGCAGCCGGCTCCATCGAATTATAAGACGTTGTCACGTCAAAATGCAAGTTAACAAGAAGAAGGACAAAATGTAATTAACTTTAAATTATGTGACAAAATCAAAAATTGTTCTGCTATCATCACCAATACCTGGTATGTAACAAAAGAATACGAGCCAGAAACCAATAAGGTATGACACTGCCTTGAGGTATGAAATTCCACCCAGAAAAATTTCGACCAGAGCAGAAAGACTCGGAATCGAACCGGTGCTCTCTAGAATATTAAGCTAAGATTTAGACCTCTAAGCCACGCCGCATCAGTTGCTTAACAACGGCGTGAAGTTTCCAATAAACGATAACCTGCATCCACCGTCGAATTTGAATCCTTTGGAAATCCTTCGTCTTAAATCACTCACACTGTTATCACACCACAATATTGTCGTTGTGTGACAGCCGTGAGACAGGATTTGATTAAATTACAACGCTTTACGTAATAGTTGTATATTATTCTTTGTAATTTTACATATCATCGGCATAGTTAGGCTAGTCGCAAGTTTATTGTTTTTGATAATGTCATTAATCACAATAAGATGATTAAGCCGAACATGTTTTAGTATAATATTTTGAGATTGTTTTAGTTAAAATTTAAATGAGATATCGTTTTGAGATTATTAAAGGTGCAGCTACCTCTGGAACGAGGTGTTGTACTGGTGCGAAACATGAACGGTGGGCGCGGTAGAAAAAATAGGTTAGAATCGTTATAAATGTGGTGATACGGGCGAATGATGAGGATACCGTGGATAGAGAAGGTTAGAAATGAAGAGAATTTAGAAAGAATAGGAGAACAGAGGACTCTATGGAAGTTAATAGGAAATAGGCGAGATAGAAGGTTGGTAGGACATCTTCTCAGACATGAAGGACTAGTCAGAGTCATATTAGAGGCAAAAACAGGAGTTAAGAGGAGTAGAGGTAGGCCTAGATTAGTTTACTGTTCACAAATAGTGAAAGGTGTGAGATGTTCCAGTTTTAGGGAAATGCGAAGATTAGGTCAGGGTAGAAAAGAGTGAAGGTGCGTGTCCAACCAGTCTTAAGACTAACGACCTTATGATGATCACCGCTTTTATCGTTCATGTATTACCTATAACGTTTTAAAACGTGCTTAAGTAGATAGCACTTTACGGCAACATGTCGCGACAGTCTAAATACCTTAACAAAGACATTTATTTTTAGTTACATTCTGTCTAGCTTTTTTCCATTGAAAACGCGTGAGCTTTTGTCAATGTATTCAATAAGTGTATATAAATAAGTTAAAATGGATGGAAAATTTGTGTTTTTTAGTTCTTTTGTCCTCTTTTAGATCGGCGATATTTATTGATACGTGATGTATGTATATACAAACGGGCATTTCTGTCTTTGCTTGTGCGAATTATAACATAAAAGGACTTGTCTTCCCATTTTCATCCTAAGAGAGCACTTTTTGAATAAATGCGTCCCTGATTCCCATGTGCTAAAGAATTGTCTGCTTTTTACTTTTCTCTTCGCGATATTCTTTTTTTCTCGGGATGTAAGTATTTACTAGATGTGACAAAGACTTTTTATTGAAATGACAGTTTTTTGTTTGACATTCTATCCTTTCAGAATCACCAAACGCGACGACGGCGATGTCGTGTTTGTGATGAGAATTTCTATTTTCATTTGAGAGTACGTTTCTTTTCCAAAATTATTACAATTGAAAAATAACATATACATTTTTAAAATTATTTGACGAAAACAGCCCAGAAAGCAAAATCAAATCGATATACGCCGGTTGGTGTAATAAAAAAGTATTAAAAAACTACTTCAAATTGTTTGTTGTACTGAGAAAAACTACAATATCGTTATAAAAACTAAATTTTAGTTACCTCAAACAGAAGAAAAAAGAAAAAAATAATCTAACTCAGTGTTTTCGGCAGTTTACCACTGTTTACCTAGAAAACCTCCAACGTTTAAAAGAGTTTTATTTATTTTATTCAGAGAAAGCATTAGTTTTGTATGTTTCCTAGTACAATATCGGAATTTCATACAATTCCTAGGATATGTGTGTATTAAAAAATCATTGAAACAATATTTTATAGATTTCCTAAATAGCCTCGGAATTGTATACATTTCCTAGTATTTCTAGAACTTGTTATAACAGATAGTAAACCTATAACATATTAAAATAATTGAAGTTATTTAATAAATGCGTAACATGTTCCTTATTGTTAACAATGTCGTCCAACAACAAGACGTACAGTTCAAAAAAGGTTAATAAGGCAATTTAAAAGCCACCGACAAAATAGCCATGTATTTTATTGATTTATGTTCAAAGAGAAGAAAAGTTTGCGAGTCCGTTTTCCTTTCAACATTGGTCGTTCCGCGTTCTATGCCATGTCGTGGAATATTTCCTCCTTTCAGAAAAGAATCCGCTTTCATTCCCTCTTACATTCGTTTCCCCGTCGCCATCGTAAGTTTGCTGAGAGAATGTTCGCGTGGACAGGCCAGAAGTATATCATGTTTCCGTCTCCTGTATTATACGTGTTCATACACGTCTTGTGCCGGTTATTTTTTGACCACCTGTTGTTACGGGTATTGTTTCAGAGATTTATGGTCGGTTTTCGCGAACAAGTACCTACGAGCTCATTCTCTCGGTTACGGAATGTCATGGGATGATATAAGGGCGGCCGCACTTTCTTGATACACGGTTATACACTTATACTGTCTGTCGAGGCCATACTGTAATCAAATCCGGTATTTTTCAATAGATACGCCTAAATAATCATGAAGATTGTGGTGTTTTCCGAAGCGACAAAGTTAAATGTTTTCTGTTGCCTATCGAACACTCCCGATTATTTTCGGTATCTATCGCCGCCTGCGGCATTCGCTCATAATATTTTGATGGGAAATATGTAACGGTAGTAAAAATAAAATTTTTTTTTCTTTTATTATTGTTCTCCTGTGTGCTTTCACATTGCCAAGACTTTTTAAGTATAACTGTTCCGATGAGTTTAGCCTTGTAAGGGCTCGTATTTGTTTGACACTATCTTAACCTATTTTGGAAAACTTGTAAATTGTCTTTTAATTATGTGAACTACCGCTGCATTATATGATCTGTCTTAGATACGAAAAACTACAACTTGAATTAATTTAAATATGAAAATAAAGGGTTGAAGTATAGGAATCCCTTCCTAAATATTATGGATGAAAAGCTTCATTGGTCATTATAAATGGGGGTGGCTCTGGTAGACACAACAGTCTAAGATTTCAGCATCTGACCCATTTTCAAGTAAAAGTTTAAACATTTATGGGGAAATAAAATTAAACGCTTTGAGTCCTCGATGGACCTGGACTTTATGACAACCTTCCTGCTGTCAACCCTAACCAGTTTGTGTACACATTTAATCTTGAGATGTAATGCAGTACCATCCGTAACCCTATTTTTATGCATAAGCACGAAAGAAACTCTTCTCGAAATCGAAACAAAATGTTTTTATTCCGAAGGAAACTACTATTTGAAAAAAAGCACACATTAAAAGAAACTGTATTTTGAGTGAAACGAATTAATGATAACGACTCGAACAATAACCTTCGCCCACCTTGTCTATACAGTATCACTGAAGATGTCAGCTGATGTTGCTGATGAAACGCCTGGATAGTTCATTTAGACCATACGGCCCTTCAGTGCGAATCATAATTCGGTAAAGGTCTAGATGATGGGGGTGGGGGATCGAAAGAGGAGGTCTCCCCCACCACTGTACCATAAAAAGTTCGTGGCGGTCTCACCCCCATAAAAAGTTGTGGAGGTTCAAAGTTAATAAACATGCCAATTTTTATACATTTCTAGGCATGTAAATATTTATATAGTCATTCATAAACAATATTCAAAGGTAAAACTAATGAAAAATACATAAAAATATTGAGAAAGTTATATAAAACATTATTTAAATATCTTTATCAATAGGGTAGGTTAGGTTAGGTTATCGGGTTTTGTTCAAGTGACCACCCTCTTTCGATCCCCCACCTCCACCCACTTGAAAATAATTTTTTTATTGAATTTTATTTGAATTATAGTGTATGAAAATTGTCAAATAATCAACTTTCCACCCCCATAACTTTTTATGGGGGTGAGACCGCCGCAAATTTTCTATGGGGTTTTACTCAGATGACCACCCTCTTTCGATTCCCCCTACCCCCGAATGGGGTGGGGGCATCATCTAACCCCCATAACTTTTTATGGGGGGAGACCGCCACGAACTTTTTATGGTACAGTGGTGTGGGAGACCTCCTTTTTGGATCCCACCCACCTCCTTCGGGGGTGGGGGCCATCATCTGGACCTTTACCCATAATTCTGCTAAATTTTAAAAATTTCCTTTAAAATAGTGAATCGAAGTTTCGTGCTTATCGATGACCATGTTCGGAGTCAGTGTTCTAGTACGATTCTCATTCGAACGCTTTTTTTAAATTCTTTTTAACAGGGCTGATTGTAATTAATCTTGAATTTACGTAATTAAAATTTGTGTGTTTTTTTATGACGGTCTTGAATGCAGCCGTATGTAAACGTGGCCATAATTTGGCCGTTCCATCGGTGCCATTTAATTAAATATGTATTAATGTCTAATTTATGACGCAATGATTAGCAGAAAGTGCGCATTAGTTTTCATTAAAATAAAATAACGACGCGGCGTTCAATTCATGGCAGCGGAGCGCGGACGGCGGCGAAGGCAGGCGTGCTGCCGCGTGTACATTTCACATTAGCGCGGCCGGAACCAATTTAATCACAATAAATGATCAATTTGAAACTAGAAATGGCCGTTAACCCTCTCATATTCGACGATTTACAACGGACGCCTGTTTACTCAGGGTGTTTTGCTGCAATGTTCGATTAAAATGCCCTAGTACTGTTGCTAACACGCTTTTAGTGTTCGAAACACTTAATTTACCAATACACTGCTGATATATTTATTACTGTGGCTAATAACTAAACGATTCGTTTAATGAAAAACGTCGGTATTAAAGTAAATTATCAACGGGAACATTATTTGCTTAGTAGAGGTCCAATTTGGCTCATAATTATACCTATTTAAAGTACTTCAATTACTTAATGGAAAATTGATTGGCAAATAAAGGATAATGTAACACTCCATAATATGGAACATAACATGAAAATGTCTTTAAACGACTTCAACATATATAGGTGTAAAAATTGAATAATTTAAAGGCTATAAAATTTAAAAGTCGCCGATTTTCTATATCTGTCGATATCGCTTTTAACTAATGGTTAAATTCGAAATTCGGAGAGGATTATTAAAATTGTACGTTTGGAGCACGGCTCTATAAAGAAACGAAATGTGAAAGATGGACGCAGCAGANTAATTTTTCAAGTCGTTTTTAAAAATTTTGGATTATATGCATTTTTTAGCACACCACAATGTCTTGTAGTTTTCAGTTATACATAACTGGTGTATATCAATTCGATATTGTTTTGCGGGCTGTTTTGTCGTAATTCATAAAATTTCGTAGTTTCTTGCTAAAGGTACGGTAAGTGGTGATTTGACAGATGCTGATATTAGTTTCTAAAATTCCATGGATTATAACATTGAACCCGGAAAACAATATCCATCCAATATTTTAGATTATCCATTTTCAAGTTTAGAATTTTTTGGGCTCTCTTCAGTTAAAGAATTAGAAGGCATTCATGGAATGTCTCTTTGTCCCCATTTTAAGCTTCTAATACCTTCAATAGCCAACGTGAGCAACTTTCATTCATCATTTTATATAATGTTTGATCGGTGATACTAGCAAAACTTTTAACGGCAAAAATGTATTTTGCATTTTATAAATAAAAAATACATATGGAAAAGTATTTTAAATAAAATACAAAATGCTTTTCTCAGAAAAATTATTAAATGCAAAATAAAAATAGGTATTTTTTATTTTGTATTTACATTTTAAATGCAAGTATTTCAAATAAATCACATCTCTGGTAATGGTGCATATCAAATGTGTTATAAAGGGAGCAAATATTCGATTTATTTAAATTACTTCGGTTTAAATTAATTTACAAAGTGAAATAGTGAAATTTAGTCAGTTACGCGTGTTGGCAAGCTATTACATCGTTTTGATGATTGCCATTGTTTGCACAAAGCATTTTAGCAAACAGTTGTAATTTTTGCAAAATCAACTGACGCGCTACGTCAATCAACAAATCGTCGTGTTCTCCAGCTAAAGCAACTACAAATGTCAGAGGCCTAATTCTGACAGTTTGTATTTGTGAATAATAAGTGTAGTTTGAATTAATAAATGCATTTATTTTATAGTATGTGTGTAAATGTAGATATCTTCATCCTTCTATTAAATACCACCCTCACCAAGTCCCGTTAAAAAAGTCTTTTAAACAGTTAACAAATGAAATTTTAATTCTTAGTTTGCGGATTTTCAACGAGAGTATTGTGTTGCATATAATATTTACTAGGGACCCGCCCTATAATATCTTCCGCCCTATAATATCTTCGAAAATATTCATTTAAATTACATGCTGTGAAAGGCCATTTTGATCTACATTAAATTCACAATGTATTTAAGGTACTTAATTGGATAAGAATTAATGCTGTATTGCTTAAAATCGCTTCATAAATAAGCCATTATTTCTCGTAAAAAGTAATGGATAAAAAATGGTTATTGTGGGTTATCCCTAAGAGATAGACATATATTATCCCGGACTTTTTTGTAGACTTTTTTAAGGTGTACAATACTGTAGTACATTATTTTGATCTATCTCGTAGGGTTCAGCCGGCGTTTGCAATGCAGGTGCAAAAAATGTGTTTATTTACGACATCAGATTAGAAACCTCTAAAATTATCGGTTTTTATCTACTATATTATGCATGTATTATACATATAAACCTGCCCTTTGAATTACTCTATCTATTAAAAGAAACCGCATTAAAATCCGTTGCGTAGTTTTGAAGATCTAAGCATACATAGGGACAGCAGCGGGGGAAAGGCGTTGCATGATTTCGTTACATAGCAACTCTAATGAAACGAACTTACCCTACCGTGCGTAAAGAAGTTTCACTTCAAATAAAACAAGAAGAATTTAAACCAGATCACGGATTAGATAACTTATATTGGCGTTTTGCATCTCAATTCTGCATATTGCGTTTTTTCCCATCAATTAAATTTCGAAAGCATGTTGTAACTGTCGCGAATGTAGCAATCGATGCACTTTCCGATACTCAATAACGCACAAGTTGATCGAAAATTACGCAGTTATGACGTACGTACCTCAACCCCTCTAATTGTTGTCGCTTTTTGATAATGGGGTGAATAATGATTATGCAAATTGAAACGAGATCGATTTTATCACAAAAACAGTATCATATCCGTCCAGTAGCAGTTACCAGATAAATTTACATGGATCTTTTATTTTTAGTAATGAATATTATTTATCAGTTCTAATTATTTACGTAATAATTTAAAATTTATTTCTATTGATTTCATATTCTTTCCAAATTAAGAAATGACTTATCGAAATAGAAATAGCAAAAGCGAGTGTATTTCATCACGTTTTCTTTGTAATTCATCATTTGTTTTTTTGAAATTGTCTTTTTAATTAATCCGATTAGAAAAAAAATAACATTTATTCTTAAATAAAAATAACATCTTTTGAGGCAGTTACCTATGTTTTCATCTAGATATAGCCTAGATATTCGTTGAATGCTGTTTAATAGCAGCAATTGGTTGGTATTCTGTCCTATTAACAAATTCTTTCCCTATTTTACTAATTATCTTTTTGACGTGACAACGTCTTATAATTCGGTGGGGCCGGCTACACGCACGAAGAAACATGACTCATGCGGCGTTACCTTGCTATGAGGCGTTCCATTTAAGGCTTGAAGTGCAAGCGAGAGCGTGAAACGAGCGACAAAGAGGCACAATCGGCCTCCGCGTTCGGCAGCGTTCGACATCTGTCTTTCTCCTACTTGAGTGAGCGATGCGACCGCGTGGACAGCTGCTATACAATAATACATTTCCATTTACCTCGTTCTCTATATCCATACAAAATATCTATCAAACAAATAAAATTAAAATTTTCTTTTGAAAAATGAAACCATTCCATCAGTATTTCGTTATGACGTTGTCACGTTCAACTATCGTCAGTAAACCGACTTTACAGACAA
>NW_020438903.1:483484-541584 GCF_000699045.2 Agrilus planipennis | reverse complement strand
CGTACTTATTAGGTCACAGATCTGTCGAACTAGTGTAACTATATACTGAATATAAATAGCAAATAGCAACAATTTTTCCTCATTAATTTGAGGTAATGTGTAGTGGGTAAAAATTGAGAATATTTCATATTAATAAAATTTTTCTAAGCAAATGGTATATTAGCCTATCTGCTTTTTCAATTTTATTTTTTGTCTTTAGTCGAATACTTCACTCTTTTGAGAATTCGTTATAGCACATCTGAGAGGGATTCCTCCAGTTGGAGACTGTTTGACGAAAAGTTATCACAATTACTAGTGGCGTTGACAAATATAATTTTGTGCAGCTGGTTTAAGGTATTTCCTTTCAAATAAATTAACACCGTTTTTTGATACTAATTGAATAATTAAAAGGATCTGACCAATTTAGTTCCTTGCTAAAGGTACGATAAGTGGTGATTTGGTAGGTGCTGATATCAATTTGGAACTTCAAAATTCCATGGACAATGATATTGAACCCGGAAAACAATATCGATCCAATATAGATTATCCTTTTCCAAGGAGTTTAGAATTTTTGGACTCTCTTCAGTTAAAGAATTAGAAGGCATTCATGGAATGTCTCTTTGTCTCTTTTTTAAGCTTCTAATACCTTCAATGGTCAATGTTAGCAATTTTCATTTCTCTTTTTATATAATGTTTGATCGGTGATACCAGCAAAACTTTTAACGGCAAAAATGTATTTTGCATTTTATAAATAAAAAATACATATGGAAAAGTATTTTAAATAAAATACAAAATGCTTTCCTTAAAAAACTATTTAAATGTAAGATAAAATTTATTTTATATTTGTATTTTTAATGCAAGTATTTCAAATAAATCACATCTCTGACTTTTACGTATCAACTTTGTTAGGAGGTATCTGGTATTATATTAATAAGAAGTGGTTTCTTTATGACGTGATTAGCATTATCTCTAAATTTTATCATTTGTTAGCGTTTTGTATCTGTGAGACGTATTGAAAAGAACTGACTTAATTACAAATTAACTTTTCCAAAAGTCTCAAAAGACACCTCTTAAAAATTTTCCTTTGAAAATAAATCTACCTCGCATTAATTAAATGGAAGCTTTAAAAATAAAGAGTATTATGTACAGGCGGGTGTTAAAACTTGACCTTGGATGTTTTTTTTTGCAGGCACCGCATTTTATGATTATCGAAGCACGATTCTAAACTAAATTTTCTCTTGAGCAAAGCTTTGATGCTTTCCCTTTCCTTGCGTGTTTCGCAGAATCGGTTTTATTTAACGCGAATTTTGCTGTATTTGAGTATTTGAGGGGTTACGAACTTGGTAAATATTAAATTAAGGGATATTGACGTAATTCAGAAAGGGTTTCTTATCTAAGTATAAAATATTAGTTTTAACAAGACTGTTATGCACTATGGTTTTTGTAAAATTGTAAATCATTTTGACCTATCTTATTTTTTTAATTCATAAGGTCATCAGATCTAAGACTGTTTGCACCTCAACTCCTTCCTATTCTGATTGTAAGCTAATCTTCACATTTCCCTAAAACTAGAACATCCCACATCTTTAACTATTTACTAGGTCTACCTCGACTCCTATTAACTGCTGTTTCTGCCTCTAATATGTCTCTGACTAGACCTTAATGTCTGAGAAGGTGTCCTACCAACATGTCTCGCTTACTTTTTATTGACTTCCATTGATCGAGTCCTCTGTTCTCCTATTCATTTTAACTTTCTCTATCCACGGTATCCTCATCATTCGCCTGTAACACCACATTTCGAACTCTTCTAACTTTTTTTTTGCCGCAGCGCCCACCATCACTGTTACCAAACATTGGGGAAGTATGACAGAAAAGATCTAAGTTTTTAATTGATTTACTACCGCAGTTCCTAGCAGCACAGATAAATCTGTTTGTAGAACCAGGACGAGCCGATGAACTGATCATTTCAATGACTTTTCAATAACAATTACAATATTTGTTTTTATTCAATTTTATACGAATAAATTTAACATGTGCTTGACCTAATTAGAATTGTAATCACCAGGAGTCGTGACCAAACCTGTCAGTTCTCAACAGCTTCTACAAGTCATTTTGAATAGGTACCTACCTCTTCTTCCAAAGTATTTTCCAGTTTAATGTTAAATTTCAATATTTTCCTTTGTAAATTCTTCATTATTATTTGTTTTTAATTAATGCGCCTATAAATTTCTTTTTTAATTTCTTGCTGCTCGTCGGCTGTCCTCATTTCCATCATCATTCTGCTGCCTACGGGCGACTGAATGAAACAAAGAAAACCGGTTTTAATTGAGGTTTATAGACGAAATTGTTCGGTTAATTGTTCGATAAACAATACGAAGGATGAAGCGATTCTTATTAATAATAAAGGTGATTGCGCATGTCTGTCCGTTTTGATTGTTTTGTCGACAAAATAAATTTTGATTGAAAAACTTAGGCGTTAATAGCCGTCTTTAGTAGTATTTTTGCATTGTTCTGTTTTCAATGTAAACAGCATTGAGGGCGAAGTTCACAAAGAACGCACAAAATGGTAGAATGATGATGAGAAGGGTTGAACACAAAAGGGGTGTATCAAATTAGAAGAGATTTTAATTATGTAGCTACCACAGGCAGACAAACAGAGAGGTCTTTCTGTCAGAAACTCCAATAATACTTGAGCTTTACAGCCGCTTTTCGCTTGTTTTTCGACCTCTCTTAATTATTTTTCGATGAGAACTGATTACAAGGAAAACAGAAAGCTAAACGGAATAAATCAAATGTAAGCGTAACTGACTGAACTTTTAGGGAAATTTAAATAAATGGCCCTTTTTTGAGGTTAAAATTAATATAGGTATTTATTTTGTGGACGAAAGGAATAATGCACCTAAAATTTTGGGTTGAACGAGAAGTAGGTTTAGAGAAAATGAGTCAGTTGTTACTGAATAATCATCCTTACTACTTTTTTATCTTTTGCGAATAATTAAAGCTCGTTGAAAACCTGAATATAAAGATAGGTGGTGAAAAATTAGAAGAAATGACTAGTAACGGCTAGTTTAGAAATTCGAAAAAGATTGTTAAAGGTGTATGTGTGGAGCGCGGCCTTGTACGAGTATGAAACATGAACTGAAGTCAGTAAGAAATAAGCAATATACGAGTGTGGATTGATAAGTTTCCGGCCTAACCAAGAGATGACGCCACTAGGCCTACCTTGAGGTGACATTCTATAGTACCATCCTTGGATAGCTTGTAGCTATAGTTTCAGCCCGATCTCCTTGCTAGTGTAGGTTTGACAGCACGCTGAACAAGACGCCTCTGTGGTTTTCGTAAAAATGGAAAAGCAGGAAAATCGTGCTGTCATCAAATACTTTTATTTGAAGGGGTTAACGCCGAAGGAAATTAAAAAAGAGATGGACTCAACACTGGGGACATCCTCCCCGTCATATTCAACCGTTAAGCAGTGGGTTTCCGAGTTTAAAAAGGGTCGTGTGAGCACCTCTGATGGGCCTCGCTCAGGACGCCCCGTTGAGGTCACAACTCCAGATATGATCGAAAAAATTCATCAAATAGTGCTGGGAGACCGCAGATTGAAAGTGCGTGAGATAGCTGAGACCTGTAAGATGTCATATGAACGTGTGCAACATATTTTGCACCAACATTTGCATATGGAAAAGCTCTGTGCAAGATGGGTGCCGCGTTTGCTAACAGTCGACCAAAAATTGATTCGAAAAAACATTTCTACCGCAAATTTGTCATTGTATAAGCGTAATCCAAGCGAATTTTTGCGTCGATTCGTAACCGTTGACGAAACGTGGGTCCACCACTACACTCCTGAAACCAAAGAACAGTCTAAACAGTGGATTGGACCAGGGGAACCAACTCCAAAGAAGGCAAAAACAATTTTTTCGGCGAACAAGGTTATGGCTACTGTTTTTTGGGATGCAAGAGGTATTATATACATTGATTACCTTGCAAAGGGTAATACTATCACTGGTCAATACTACGCAGACTTATTGCAACGTTTGAGCCACGAGGTGAAAATTAAACGACCTCATCTGGCGAAGAAAAAAATCTTGTTTCATCACGATAACGCACCAGCGCACACGTCAATCGTTGCGACGGCTAAAATCAACGATCTAAAGTTTGAATTGATGCCGCACCCTCCTTACTCTCCAGACCTAGCCCCGAGTGACTATTTTCTGTTCCCTAATCTCAAAAAATGGCTTGGCGGTAAGAGATTTGCGGACAATGAAGAAGTAATCGAAGCTGTAAATGGTTATTTTGAGGAGCTTGACGAATCAGTCTATAGAGATGGCATTAATAGACTGGAACACCGCTATGAGAAATGTATCAGCCTTGGAGGAGATTATGTTGAGAAATAAAAAAAAAAAATTTTTAAAAACCTTGTTTTTCTTGGTCAGGCCGGAAACTTATCAATCCACCCTCGTAGGTAGGACACTTTCTCAGGTATGGAGATTCCTAATTGGAATTTAATAGATCGAGATGAACTAAACGGTGAAATTGAACATTCCATAAATGTATGTATACTTTTTTTCCCTTGTATCACAGTATTGTTGTTTTACTTTTGTTGATTTTCATACAGTTGTTTTGTCAATACCGCTTCCATTTTATTTAAAGCTACCTCTAACTCCTTGCTAGCTGTATCATCTGCAAATCTAAGCATACTAACCGTTTGCCTGTATATATATCTATCCTTACAGTTGTACTGTCTTTAATGATGTTGATCGTGTCTTCGATGTATAGATTACAAATGCCAAAAATTAATTATTCTTAGTTATGAAATAGCAAACTGCTTTATTTGTTCTGAAAATAAATGAAAATTATATTAATCTTAATTTATAAATTCTAAAGTCAATATTGCATCTACTATTTATCGGTAATAATTCTTACTCGTGATAAAATCGTAATAGAGTTTTGCAACAATAATTATTTACTGAAATATTAAGCAAGTTGTTCTCTGATTCTTTCATTACTATTTTTTTTACTTTGAAACGAAGGGAACTGTTGATTCTAAAGTTGTGCCAGAGGTTGCATTTCTGTTTTCCTATAGTCTATTAACTAACTAATCACTTTTTAATAAGCCACTTGAAATCTGGTAAATGGAAAGCCTATGTTCACGTCAATAAGATTGATGATGAAAAGCTGTAATTTGTTAGTTATTAAATACGGTGGAAACAGGAGAAAAGTCACTGTTTTCATTCACTTCATTATGGTTATGATATTTTTCAAAAAGGGTTAGTTTTTGGAGTATTTCGAAAACGTCGAATATTTATTTCCCTGTGGCGTCATGGCTACTTTATTGGAAAACGAGGAAAAACGGGATGAGTCATGCACTTTTATTGGTTGGGTTAAGGCCTGGGAAATATCGGTGATGATAAACAGGGGTTAGGAAATTTATGAAGGTTGACTAAGAGCAATTCGAATAAGTGACTATGTTAGTTGCCGCTGTCTCCCCGATAAAAAGTAAATGTTTTGACATTAATTTGTCAAATGTTCTGCATGTTGCGTTTTTTTTAATTAAAT
Source organism: Agrilus planipennis (assembly GCF_000699045.2). Classification (NCBI taxonomy): domain Eukaryota; kingdom Metazoa; phylum Arthropoda; class Insecta; order Coleoptera; family Buprestidae; genus Agrilus; species Agrilus planipennis. The sequence continues at coordinate 536,049 of NW_020438903.1, read as the reverse complement.
TGAAATTTAGGCAGAAAAAATGGTCAAGGTCGGACACTCACACGCTGGGTTCTGTAGCTGTCTTTTTAATCTTTTTGTTATCCCTACTTTATTATACGAAAAAGAGCGCATCTTACAAAAAATAATGATAATGAAGTCGCCCGAAACAAATTTAATTAAGAGTACTTGTGAAGACCTACTTAACGAAATTTTAACGGGTCTTACAGCAAGGGTGGAACATGGCATACGATTTTGAAATTTATTTTTTTGGTAATGGATAAAGTAGCGTCAACGTCCCGCACAATTAAGCGAATTCCTTAATCTCTGCTTACAGTCGAAGCATTTGTAGTCGAGTCCTAAATGCAGGTACATGCTACGGATTGAATCAATTTTTTCCTTATAAAGGTCTTTTGTTTAGATGTGGGCTAGGTACCTGGTTTATATCCGGTACCCGGTGGACCTTTCCATTAGAGAAAAAAAAAAAGAAAAACAAACACCGGTAATAATAATATAATTTAATACGTATAACAAATAAACCTACCCAATAAAAGTTGATGATTATTTATTATTTTCTTGAAGAAATGATAGGTCTATTTTTTTTTACTTTTTCAGGTTTAGGCCTTACTATAATATAATAAATTGTTATCAGACGTATTTATTCTACTTCTTTTTTAATTATTTCATATTATTAAACGAGAAATAATTCCTAATATTTAAAAGACTAAAAGCATACATTTAAGATTCTTTTATAAGCAGTTGATAAACTAGTTAACGTTTCAACGTTAATAGATCAACGTTGTTTTGGTTACTTTTCTTAAAGAAGTAATAGGTCTATTTTTTACTTTTTGAAGTTTAGGTCTGACCAGAGTATAATAAATTGTTATCAGACGTATTTATTCATCTTCTTTTTTAAATATTTCATATTATTAAAAGAGAAATGAGAAAAACCATTTTTTTATTTAAATTAGCGACAACGTGTAGGNTTATTTTCTTGAAGAAATGATAGGTCTATTTTTTTTTACTTTTTCAGGTTTAGGCCTTACTATAATATAATAAATTGTTATCAGACGTATTTATTCTACTTCTTTTTTAATTATTTCATATTATTAAACGAGAAATAATTCCCAATACAGTAGATGTTATGTATTACGAACTTGGCTATAGCGACCATTCTGCTATAGCGACGTTAAATATCAGTCCCTTGAATTTAAAGCATACTTTAGTACAAAATTCATGTGGCTATAGCGTCTTTGGATGTAACGCCGAATTCGAATTAGCGACTGTTTTTAATGAATCATTTGTAACAAATCCCTAGTAATCCCATTTAGATATAGCGACCGGAGTCTGCCAAAGACACAGAGCTTTCTTTTGTTTACATGCATACAGATGGTCAGGAAGAGTGGTTTACCTTTACTGTTTGTTTATAGATGTTAGGTAGGTAGGTAAGCGTGTACGTCTGAATGGTTCAGTTACAAAGTGATAATTATGAGTAGCAACTGTGTTTAGTAAACTTTTGAATAAATATGTCTCCTAGATGCACATTTAATGTTAAAACAAGGCGGAAATCGTTTGAAAATTTAAAAATTGTGAAAACTATACATACATGCCCATATCTCTTTACCTTTGCCTGTAGCGACTTTCGGATATAACGACGAAATTACAGTGGTTCCTTAGTTGACGTTATACCTGAAATCCACTGTATTTACCTAATATTTAAAATGTCTTAAAAAACAAAATAACAGCCTTACTGTAAATGCTGTAAACTATAACTCGTAAGTTTGAACAAACTTAACTACAAAATTAAACAATGAAAATTAACGAAAACAGTTTATCAATTACATGTTTAGTTATTTTTCGTTTGTTTCTGTTGTTTTATTTTGCATCTTCATAATATACGCAGTAAGGGTACATATATGCAGTTGCATTTTAAATTCGGTTCATTTTGTTTTTTTTTTTTGGGTTGTTCTGAGCGTTACATTTTTAAACTAGTTGAACTTTCAATTGGTTTACCGATTAACGAAAAACAGTTGAATCCTTCCTAGTGGAGAAACGGTTAAATAAACTACTTCGTTGATTCAACGCCCACACCTAGATTGGGTGGTATTTTATAGAAAAATAGCCGGAACGAGGACGTGGACCGTTAACTGTGGTGGTTTTATCTATATTAGTATTCGGCTCAACTAATACTGGCTACTCGGTTATCCAGTACCAGGCAAAGTCACTATCCGGTCATATACGGTCTTGTTTTACATTAGTTCATGGTACATATTTGTAAAAAGAAATCGTTGAACCCTCTGCGAGCCGTTGTCGAACTTGACGGGTGTTTTTAAAAGGGAAAATAGATGCAACCAGCAAGAGACTTTTCTATAGCACATACCTTTGTACGTATGCAGATAAATTGAATAAGTTTATGAGTTCACTTTTCACTTATATTGCCCATCCGAACAAACAAGAACATTTCGTCGTGCATTATTTCTTAGTCCGCTTCGAATTTGGCTTTTCGACTTTTATCCTGTCGCTTTTCCTCGCTTCCTCTTGCCAACTTTCCCGAGGATATATATGCGATCATTCGCAACATTGATTCGCAAGCAATTTCTCCACCCTTTTGGGCTCGCTTGTGTAATCTTGTCTTTTCTTCGTATTAAAATAACGCATCCCCTTGTTCGGCCCGGAGAAAGAGCGAACCATCCCTCTTTCTATCTGTCTCGCTCTACACATCGCAACCCCTTTGTCGTCCTTTCCCTTTAACCCGATCGATAACGTTTGCGTATATTGCGGCCTTCCGAATTTTTAAAAATTATGACAGACTCAGCGATCGGATTACAAGAGGCATTTTACCCAAAATGTATAAAATACGTTCAAGTTTATCGAACATTTTTCTGCTTGGGAACCAAAATTTGTTCCTTCCTTACTTCATTATTATTTAGCAAACTTTTCATTTATATATACAGTAGAATCTGCTTATAATGATATCGAAGGGAAATGACAAACACGTCATACTAAGCGGGCGTCATACAAGGCATAGTCTTAGAAAATAAAGAACTTTCTATTTTGGTTAGTTATTTAGTTTAATAGAGAGAAAAACTACAAATTGTATATATTTATTAACAGAAAAATTGTGGATAAGAAGGGGCAGAAAAATGAGCGAAAATGTTATTATTAATCATTTTGGTCACTATAGCCGGATATGATTTTTTAAGAATCAGTCGTCATTTTAAACGGAGTCATTATATCCAAACTTTCCTATAGAGAATTTAATATGAAAAGCAAATTTAACGCTGCAATTACTTCATATTAAGCGGTTGGTCGATATATGCGGAGTCATAATAAACGAATTCGTCTGTAGTGCTATAGATCGCATTGTACCGTTCTTGTGTAAATCTAGCTTTATTCGCTTAGCAGATGAGATGGGTCGTGGGGTTGGAAATATAATTTCACTCATTAAATTTGAATTTAAACGTTTCGGATGCGCCGAGGTGTTGTTGGAGGCAATAGCAAATCTGAATACCAAATAAGTGTTTAATAAGAAGTGGATGGGGCGAGGGAGGCAGATTTTCATAACTTTCAGCCGGTGGATTTACGCCGTGTAAAATATGTAAATGCTTCAAAGATTTCGGGAGAGGGCGTAGAATCGAGTAGTCTGAACTGATGGGTCTGGAAAGGGGCTGAGCATTTGGGTTATCCGTACAATTAGTGAGTAGAGATTTTTCAAGGTGGTTAACACTATAAACCCATAGGGTGCGGGAGCGTGGGTGTTTAGAATAACATCATTTAGTTGAAAATATTTCGTCAGAATACTTTTCGTAATTCGAGAAAGATTGTTAAAAAATGTGGGCGCGGCGGAAAAGAAAAGGTTAGAAGCGTTCCAAATGTGGTGTAAGAGACATATGATGAGGATGGCGTGGATAGAGAAGGTTAGAAATGAAGACGTGTTGGAAAAAAATAAGAGAACAGAGGATAAAAGTTAATGGGAAATAGACGAGATAGGTTGGTAGGACATCTCAGGAGAAATAGAAATAGGAGTTAAGAGGAATAGATTAGATTATTGTTCATAAATAGTTAAGGATGTGTGCTGTTCTTATTGTAGGGAAATGCGAAGATTAGCTCAGGCTAGGAAATAGTGAACTAGTCTTAGTATTATTGTTTTATTTTTATTTTTTGCAGAAGATACCCCATTGTTTTTGAATAGAGGTATCTTTGTTTTTCGATTCTGTTGGAAAACTTGTTCACATATTAATTTAGAAAGCTCACCAGTTATAAGCGCGATCAAACATTTATTAAAAATCGCTGGAGAATTTTAAAAATCTTGAAAATATACGTAATGGATCTGCTAATGTATATATTAATTTNAGGTATCTTTGTTTTTCGATTCTGTTGGAAAACTTGTTCACATATTAATTTAGAAAGCTCACCAGTTATAAGCGCGATCAAACATTTATTAAAAATCGCTGGAGAATTTTAAAAATCTTGAAAATATACGTAATGGATCTGCTAATGTATATATTAATTTTCTGTGAATGATATATTGTTTAATGGTCATAAATCAGTCGCAAATAACATAACCAAAGAGGTTTGTAACAAAATTATTTTTGATTCGCCGCTGTCTTTTTTGCTTAAATGAGTTGTGATTAACTAATGCATTTTGGCAACACGAAATTAGAATCACTTACTCTTACACTACGGAATTGAATTTTTACATGATGGTTCAGTTCCTATGACAATGCATTTCGATGTTGAGCATAACCTGGATCGACATCCACACTCACGAAATTTTGTGTATAAAAATTTTGATAATTAAAGAAGTTAATGAATTAAATAAATAGTAAACGTTAAATATCTATAGGACCTTGGAATGTAATTTTCTTCCTGGAATTAAACTGCGTAGGTATTACATATGTACGTATATATATACTTATGTTCCAAGGAAGCAGGTTTTGATAGACATATCCAATCAATATTAAGATATTCACAAGACCGTCGTTACCATGCAAGATATTCTGAACTAATTATTACTTGGTAGTCCTTACCGAGTTTGCTCCGACTATTCGCCAAGTTAACCAAACCCACCCATTAATAAAACGGCGCATTTAGTAAATAACCTTACCCTCAGTGACATATTCCAAGATCTGTATTGTAATTGGAGGCTATTTAGAAACTCTGATAAATGGAAACATTCGAGCTAATTTTATAAGAAGCTTTAAACCTTGATAGAAATAGAACATTAATGTCTCCATTATACCACCATTTACACTTTTTACTTTTACTTTTGGTGCAGTTTTTTAAAATATTAACAAACATTAGTAATTGAACTGAAACTGAACTAAATGCAGTAAAATTGTTTAAAAAACAGAACGTAAAATTATAGGAGCACTTCCTCTTAAAAATATTGCACGCATTATTAATCCTCTTACAACACGTTTTATATATTAGAAGTTGTTTAACTTACATAATACGAGGATCCATGCATTGAAAATAGCCGTTTACCTCTTGTATCACCCCATTATCCCCATCCGATCCATACCGGATCCATTCCAACGATCCATGCTGGAGTCATTTGAAAGATCCATGCTCTATCCAATTAATAGATCCATGCCCGATCTAGCCAATAGATCTATACAGGATCCTTTCAAAGGATATTATAAATATTACCATTTTACATTAATTTTATTACTGATTTCAAATAAAATTTAAATACATATATTTTCAAACTGTAAGTTCAATAATTATGTATTTTTATTTTCTTTACTCCAAGTTTTTGCATTATTCATGATTCTGCCAATGGTATCATAAAATTCTTTATCTTTGAACCTGATTCTGTAGTCTTCTAAATCTTTACGATTAATAATATCTGGAACATCCGAAAATTTTAAAACTGAAAATAAATATTTTAACAATAAAATGATTAATATTTACCAAGTAAACATGAGTACAAACATACATAAATACAAAATATTCAACAATTAAATAGACAGTCTACAGTTAGTTAAGTGTATTATAATTAACATTAAAAGAAAAAATTCGTAAAGAATAAGAACATTTGTTGCAGAAACATTTTTAAGTTAAGTAAATGCACCATTATGTCGTTGATAATATAATCAAAATAATAATTTGGTCATAACATTAATAATAAATTTATTGTTTGATAAGCAATGTTACATACAGAATGGATGAAATAAAAGACTAAATTCTGTTTTATTATCTTCCATTAAACAATGTACTGAAACCGTAATAAGATTTGTAATATTAGATATTGATAAGGAACTGATTAGATGATGGGGTACTGTACTTTAATCGAAAACTGATCAGATAGGACGGATCAAGGAAAAGGCTATTATACCTAGAGTAATTCTTGATAAGATGGCTGGACCAACGGATAGATATTCTTTGATCAGAAATTGATCACATAGCCGGATCAAGGGAAAGGATACTGTACGCCCTTTAGTTCTTGATCGGGTGACCAGATCAAGGGATGGAGTACTGTTCTCTGATCAGGACTACAATTTCCTTTGTTTTCATAATACGGAAATAGAATCCGATTCTGAAATAGTACATCTGATAATAATCTGGGGTCAAATCAGTTTTACCAATAAGCCATAGGCGTAATAAAATTGAAAATGTTAGGAACCGCTGCGCTGGTCTATCGTAAATGTGTTGTAGAGTTTCTGATTCTATGTATAACTAGAGGAAATTGTTTTCGACAGGAAATGGCTTTACTTGCATTAGTTGTTCGAATAGTCAATGAAAGCATGTGACAGATGTTTGTTGTGCGTACATGCCTGTATGTATAAATAACGAGTAAAAGATGTCAACCAAACAAACAACCGTAGTTACAAGTGTTCTCCATGGAGGTAGGTAGAGATATATATATGTATGTATGTACCCACATGTGCTTAACTGAAAATATTTTCAATTTTTGCTGACAGATTAGTTATGGCATTAAAGTTCAATGTCGCGAATGATCTAAAATAATAGTACCCACAATACGTTAATGGTAACGTAAAGTACATATTTTATTTGCAAATTGTGTATTTGTAAAAAGAATCTGAATACCTAATAAAATACAAAATCTATGCATCAAATATTTCCAGCAAAAATGTGATCCTTACGATTTTATGAGAAAAGGATTTTGAATTTCCTAATTGCCCGTTAGCACCGGGTCCTACGATGTAAGTCACTTTTACAAAAACACAAGTTCTCTTGTATTTTATGTGGCAAATCGTTAGTGTACTTCAACTTGCTCCGTGGGTTTGTTATTCTATATTAAACCTAGCCGCGTTCGTGTACTTTTTATTATGCAGATTGAGAAGCGCTCTGGAGTGGTTTTCAAAAGGACTCTGTGTTAGTAATAATAGAAATTCTGGATTGCGGCAGTGTGCTGTTTGCTTTTGTCGACTATCTGTCTAAACTAGCGCTTCAATGTACCTATGCAAGATATACACAATTCTCATTTTTTAATATTTTTAAATACGGCTAGGCCATTTTCAGAACCGCTCTGTTTGATCATACTACTAACGGACATGGGGCAGATTGTATATAAACTGCAATAGTTATTAGTATCGTAGTAGTAATTGTTAGGTTACGTTATAAAGGAAACCCTGTTCCACATGTGCGATGTGCTATGCATCGAGGTTAGGTTAGGTTATGGTACCATGATTGAAATGTAAGTGCAAGGGCAACCTATCCGTCCATATTTGGGCGAGCTTAACTAGTGTGTGATAGTGGTTTGTTTCTTCGTAATTGACTTCATGAATGGTCTCTTATACATTCATATAATTAGCTGTTGTCCATCTTACATGTACTTAATGAAGTCCTCTTAACGAAACCACAATTAAAAAGTTACGAAATTAATTCGATCGCATTAATTAATATACCATCTGGCGTCATCCTAATGTTGCATGTATAAAATACGCAGTCTGTTGTTTGCAGATGTTTGTTTCGTAATTAATTAATTCATATTGTGCAAGCCTTTATTGTGGAGGTTTTTTTTAAGAATTTTACACATCTGGTATCTTGTGTATTCACTCATTTAAAATTAAAAGGCGTTAAAGACTGTCAATATTTATCAAACCTGCAATACAATTCACCAACATTGAAAATGGTGGAAGCGTCGCTTATAGAATTCCGTGACTAACCAGGAATCCTTAATAGCATTTTTTGTCTGTATGTCAGAACTCTCCCATTATATATCAATTAATTAACTATTTGAGAAATTGTGGAAAATAAATAGATACTGGCAATTCTACTGATTGTTGAACTAGCTCAAAAATTTTTGTACTATACAATCGCGTAGCTCTTCTAAACGGTGAATCGGTGTGGAATATACATCTTTTAGATGACCCATACGAAGAAAACTAATAGATTGCAATTTGGAGAATTTAGTGACTACACAACTGGCTTCCTATCTCAATCTAACGATTTCCATAATTATTACTAATCTTAAAGAATTATCTAGCAATCAGATAAAAATGGGCTTGGGTCTCGTCATTCATAAACCATAACTGCAAGACTTACTAATCTCAGGACGTAAATTTGGAAAAATATTGGAAGTATCTTTTGGTTAATAGGTACTTTGAATATAACCATTTTGACTATAGATTCTGTATTAAGGATTGAGTAATGATGTCGAAACTAGTAAATGCTGTTGTGTGCTTGTCCGGCATAGGGGTGTGCCATCACCTAAATTGCCGACTTTCGGATAAACGGCAAAAATTCCAGACATTTGGAAAAAATATGGTTTTTCCCCGGACACCTCTGAAAAAATATTTTTTACAACAGAAATAAAAACGTTATAATTTTTTAATTTTTATTCGTTTATACAGCTTGTATTTTTTTGCTATTTTTCAGTCTTTTCAATTTTCGTTAAAATATCTTTCTTTTCCAACAAGAATTTGTAAAAGTCGGAACAACTCAGGTCCTTGAAGTTATACTTGATTTTGATCAGTGAAGAGACCGTGTGTATGTTTAGCGAGTTTCTTTCTTTCGGGGAATCCCGGACGGATCGCAGTCCTAGTCCGCCACGATCATCTTTTTCTTCAAACCTAAAACAGTTCCATTTGGACGTATCTAATATAAACGGCAACTGTAATTAATTCTTTGAAAACGGCACTTAATAGATATTTAACATTCCTTGTGCCTGTTTTAGATTCTGCTGACTTTGCTGTTTCTACTTAATGGACGTTTGTTTTAATAGTGATAGAACTTTTGCGGACGATCTGTCTGCCGTTTTGACGACGACATATACGTACAAATATGTACGTATGCAGAGAAGCGAGCCGTGTAAAATAGCGTTGCGCAGGTTTATTGCGGGCCATGTCTTATTTTGGCAAAGTGCTAGTAACCTTTGTATTGATTGTATTTTTGTGTTCAACGATACGAGACTTCAGTTCCTCTCTCACTGTCTCTCCTTTACTCTCCTCTACTCTTCGACTATTTTCAATGAGTCTGCATAAAAGTTGGTTCAGACTTTTTGGCAACTGTTCCGTTTCGACGGATAACGCTCCATGACAGACGGGCATGTACAAGTGGCATGCAGACAGACACGTCCTACATATCCGTATGCATGTGTGTCTTATTATACACCATCGCCGAATAAGGTGCATGTAATTTATTGACTAAATGTACGCAAATTGATCGCTCCCATCATTATAACCCGTTCTGTATACCTTTGAAGAGAAAACGCTCTCAAGTTCGGAATCGAGGATCTCAGTCCTGAAACGTATCAGAAACGGGGAGACGCTGATAAGTAATTAGTTAGTGTAACACATAATAATTTGTTATCGGAAAGTGCCTACGGACTGCGGTGGTTGGCGGGAGATAAGGGTGGAAAATTGTTAGTTTCGCATATTTGATTAAAATATTTCTTGTAATTAAGAGCGATACTTAGTTTGTATAAAGAGCAACAGGCTGTTATAGAGCTGGAGCTGCAACGTAGAAAACTAAATATTAGGAAGGGGTTCAGATAGGGATGCACACTGTCACCGCTACTTTTGTTCTATACATTGAAGATGCGACCATTATTAAAGTCAGTACAACTGTAGATATAGAGGGGTAAAAGATTTGTATGATGATTTACAGATGATATAGCAGTATTAGCATCTAGTAAAGAGGAGTTGGAGATAGCTTTAAATAAAATGGAAGCAGTATTGACAAAACAGTATTGTATGAAAATAAAACTACTGGTATGCAACGGAAGAAAAAGAAATATAAAGACGAAAATTAGAAGAAGTGGCCGACTTTAGGTTTAGGTACCTAGGAAGTCAGATAAATCAGGACGGAAGGAGTAGTAGGGATATAAAGCAGAGGATAGCGTAAGGTTGTGTCGTTTTCAATAAAAAGAAGTCACTTCTATGTTCGCGAAGGTGTATGTTTAGAGCGTGGCGCTGTACGGGTACGAAACATGGACAGTGGGTGCTGGGGAAAAGAAAACGTTAGAAGTGTTTGATATGTGGTGTTACAGGCGAATGATGATGAATAGAGAAAGTTAGAAATGAATAGATATTGGAAAGAATAGGGGAACAGAGGACTATATGGAAGTCATAATGGTACGACACCTTCTCAGGCATGAAGATCTAGTCACAGACATATTAGAGGCAGAAACAGGAGTTAAGAGGAGCAGAGATTGATGACCTAGTTTAGATTATTGTTCCTAAATAATTAAGGATGTGGATTGTTCTAGTTTTGAGAAATTGCGAAGATTAGCTCAAGATGGGAAAGAGTAGAGATGCGTGTCCAACCAGTCTTAGGACTTATGGATAATGATGAATTAAATATTAAGAATCTTTTGTTATACAAATATAGTTCTACTTTGTTCTACTTTAAGTTATCATCTCGTTTCTCTTTAAGGCTTTTTAATGACGATATGTTGAAGATTACTAGTGACAGTGAATTTCATTTTTAAAAATGTTATTCGGTAAGGTTAATGGAGGCATTTCTGAAACACCTGAGCAAAAAAATCGTACATGTACCTTTGGAAGTGTCTCATTTTTAATGTCATATTTCTTCTGCTGATTACTGATTTTTCTTTCATTACGATTTGTGGAAGGTAAAAGTAGGAAACATTGTATGACATTGTTAAATCCCCCACTGTGTTTAAAACCAAAGAGAATTTACTTCTGTCTTTGTGTTGTTATCTGTCAATTAATAGGCCTCTGTATTAAACACTACTAAGACTATTTCGTGAAAAATCAACTATTCGGTAAATGCCAACATATCATCTGTCTCATCAACATATCATCTGTCTCATCTGTGTTCTATTTGTTTGCCTGTAGTTCGCCTTATTTTCACATTTTTATAAAAGCAAAAAGACAGTTTCTATATATCTTTCTAGATATCTATAAGGTCAGCTAGCAGTTTTATATGTATAGTGCCACAGAATAAATAAGTAGGTGTTATACTTTTCAAAAAGTCTCATATTTACCTCCATTGTTCCTTAACATTGAAAAAGCAACACTTAAAAAGAATTGTGTAATTTATCCACTTATTTTATCTTCCATGAAAAACAAATCTCTTTAATTATTAGAAAGCGGGTAATTCAATAAAGGTCTCATGTCTAATCTGACACGTCGATTTCAGTAAGTTTCCAGAATAACAAGGAAGATCAAATTAGACACCTGCGGGATATTGACAATAATAGTAGGTTAGATGTAGGTAGGAATGCAAATTAATTTAACTGGGAAATTCGAATGTAACGTTTGCCAAGGTTCTCTATGCAACGCATTTGATGTCTGCTCGCATCCACGCTACCATAACTCTCAATAGCGACGTCGTTTAGGTGTAATTCAACGGATGATAACGCATGCCTCTCAGATGATAACGAATTCTGTTATTATTATTCGAGTTCGTGGGTCGGCTATTTCACGTATTTATAATAAAGTAGCGTTTCCCCGCGGCTTCGCTCGCAGAAATTAGTATTGTTTCTCATAAAACCTTTTAACTCCCAATTCACCCTTACAACGTTTTAATTTTATGTAATATCGTCATTTTAGATTTCAAATGCAAACGTAGCAACAACATTACATCCTTAAGGGTTGATTTTTAAAAATTGCCAAAACACGTACTTGCTTAATTTCAACAATGAGCAACCTTCGAGTAAATGTGAGTACATATGAAATATACCCCATGGAAACGTTGCAACCTGTTTTCATTTGATTAATAATATCAAACATCATATATACCAAGTTTCAAGTAAATTCAACCACAAATGAAGTAGGTATGTACCAAACAAAAATTGCAACACCTTTTTACCCCTCCCACCCGCCGCCCTTTGGAGGTTGAATTTTATAAAATGTCGAGATGTCTTTCAGAAATTACATGAGAGACCATTAAGACCAGGTTTCAAGTAAATCTGACCACAAATAATGTATGTTCCATTTAAACATTTCAACTCCTCTCTCAACCCTCCCAACAGAGATTGAATTTTTTAATTTTTTAAGCAGTTTCAAGTAAATCGGACCAAAAACAAACATGCAATCTTTGCAAACCCCTTTTAGCTTCCTAGAGCGGTAGAATTTTGTAAAATGTTGAAATAAGTATGTATGTCACTAATTTTATATGTAAAAGCATTAAAGCCAAGTTTCAGGTAAATCTGACTATAAATATCGGGTTGTTCAGAAAGTCATTTCGTTTTTTCCCGACAGAGGATTTAATTGTATTCTTTTGCACCCAACTTCACATTTAAGCCGTATAATTTTTATATGCTTTGAGAGCTCATATAGCAAGGCTTGTGTGTGAAAAATTCCAATTAATTCTACGCAGTAGTTTTTGGTTGGTGCCCTTTTAAATATGGAGAGCGATAAGCAGCATTTTCGACATATCTTACTGTTTTACTACAGAAAGGGTAAAAATGCTGTTCAAGCCAGAAAGAAATTGACTGATGTGTATGGAGAAGGTGTGTTGACAGTACGCCAGTGCCAGAACTGGTTCGCTAAATTTCGATCCGGCAATTTTGATGTCGAAGATGCACCACGTTCGGGAAGGCCGGTTGAAGCTGATAAAGACGCGATAAAGGCATTAGTTGATGTGAACCGGCGAATAACAACACGTGAGATCGGATTGAGGTTAAATTTATCAAATTCAACAGTTTATGACCACTTGAAAGGCCTGGGATTATCCTCGAAGCTCGATGTATGGGTTCCCCATGTTCTCACAGAGAGAAATCTGTGTCGCCGCATTGACGTCTGCGATTCGCTTCTCAAACGTCACGAAAATGATCCGTTTTTGAAGCGCATCATCACTGGGGACGAAAAATGGGTTGTATACAACAACGTCAAACGCAAGAGGTCATGGAGCAAAAAAGATGAACCGGCTCAAACCATTTCCAAAGCCGATATTCACCAAAAAAAGGTGATGCTGTCTGTTTGGTGGGATTTTAAAGGAATCGTTTTTTTTGAGCTTTTACCGGATAACACAACGATTAATTCGGAAGTCTACTGTCATCAGCTGGACAAACTGAATGATGCACTTCAACAGAAAAGGTCAGAACTAATCAACAGGAAAGGTGTAGTGTTTCACCAAGACAACGCGAGACCTCACACAAGTTTGGTCACTCGCCAAAAGCTTTTACAGCTTGAATGGGATACAATGCTACACCCACCATATTCTCCAGACCTGGCACCATCGGATTATTATTTGTTCCGGTCACTCCAAAATTTTTTAGACGGTAAAACCTTCACCTCAAATGAGGAGGTCAAAAACCTCCTCGATCAGTTTTTTGCCAGCAAAGACCAAAAATTTTATGAGCGTGGAATTATGCTACTTCCAGAAAGATGGCAAAAGGTGTTGGACCAGAACGGTCAATATATAATTTAATAAAGTATTTGTTTATTATACGAAAACTGTCTTTCATTTCCACAACAAAAAACGAAATGACTTTCCGAACAACCCTATAAAACAACATACTTAACCTAGACAACATTACATTTAGTTGTCAGTTGCGTTTTGTTATACCATTTTTAACAAATGAACGGCTAGACTGATGATTTGATTTATAAATTTTTCGTTTTGCCGTCATTTGCGTTTTGACATTCCATGTCAGTTGCGTTTACATATACCACGTTTTTCTGGTGGAACGTGATAAAAAGTCCTTCTCCCGGTTGTAAGCTACCTTCCCACCAATTTTCAGCCAAATCGGTTCAGCCGTTCTTGAGTTATAAACGGTGTAACTAAGACGAGTTTCTTTTATATATAGATATACTCGTAGATATCTACCTACTCAGGTGTCCAATTTTGCTAACTAATTTGTTTTGGTTCTGTTTGAAAATTTGTTTGTGTTCTGACGTACATAAGAAGTTTCTCTAAATATTGACATGATTAAACGTTTTATTAAACAGATAATTCAATATTTCTTTAATATTTTTGGGGTATTGAAAATTCCTGAACGACCTTTAGAAAATTTCTTTTCAAACTATTAATAATTTGTTAGGCTCAATACACATCTATAAAACGAAGGAAGTTTAATAAACAATCGATAAAAGAATTTAGTCGGGGGAAAAAAAACGGTCCACTTTAATATCAGAAAGTCAAAAACGAAAAGAAGGAAACATAACAATAAGAAACAGAGTCCTTTTTATCCGGTGCTAGTGACGTCGCCGTCGTGGAAATAGAAATTCCTCGCAATAAACTTTTTGTTCGCCGATCGTCTTCCTCTTGAAAGTAGGTACGTAATAATGTCGTCTTCTTGAGAACTAGTCACCAAATGTAATCCATCGATGTCTTTAGAAACGTACAGCATTCAGTTGAGTGGAACGATGTCATATTGAAAGCAGTCGTGGAATGCTATTAGACAGATAAATGTCCGTGCTATCACCCCATTCGTGTGGTCCTTCCGTATACTACCACCGCTGCATCTAAACTGCTCGTTGGTATTGTGTTGGACGAAGTAGAAGAGGTCGTTGGACTTTCTCTCTTTCACTCTCTCTCGCTCTCGTATTCCCGGTCCATCTTTTATTCCTGAACCTTTTAAGCAGGGAACAATTTGATCACGCGCTTCACTTAAACTGCATTCGGATCTAATTTGCCAGACAGTATGGCGACAACCCCGCAAACGGGGTGCAGGTATAGTGAACTTAATTATTATCGTCGATAATTTATTTAGGGCAGATAGCCGTGGACCTGGCACACATGTGTTCCTTTATACATCTGTACATCAACACAATGCTGCGTCCAGTCTGGCTACCTGTTTATCATGCCAATTAGCGAAGCGTAGTGTATTTTATTCTCTGGAGAAATGGATCATAATATAGGATCCTATCAGGAAAATCGAAATAATCGTAAAAATAAACGCAACGTCTACATATATTAACCAGTTGAACCCTTTCGGATGGGTATCGTTGGTGATAGTGCATGGCACTTACATTTTAATCATAGCCCAACCTAATCTAAATCCCTGATGCATTACAAATACCAATGAGTGAAACATTTTCCACCACAGTATAACGTAAATCCTTATATGCCAATCAGAGAATTCTGTCTCGTATCCTAACTGCTATATCCGTTTCAGTGGTGTAATGTAGGTAATTGTCCTATAGGTTTCTTGAGATAAGGGAAAAAGTGGAAATTGGATGTGAAGACAAATTTGAGGAGTATGATGGTTGCTCAATAGGATCAAACTTGATTCGATTACTGAACTTTATTTATTAACCACGTTTGTATACAACTATATCTTAATAAGTACTAAATACGAACTAGCAAACAGGCTTCATCGCAGTTCATTGGTAGGGAAAAATTGCTACTATGTATATCTATAACGTGATTGATTTAAAGCAGTATATTTGAAATGTTTCTATCATTATCAAGCCAATAAACAATAAAATAAGCAGGGTGATAATAGTAGAGTCCTTATTGCCTACGTATTTATCGTAATTTACGGAATTTAATCACTCGCAGAGCTAGACCAAATTGAACTATAAAAATTTGGTGGAGGCGCCGGTTCAATTTCTATAATGGTAGAATTATAGTTGCACATTCCGTTTTTAGATAATATAAATCATAATTTATAGCTCGGAAACCAAACAGCGTTTGCTGCGATAACATATAAATGTTATAATTTACGGGCCCAATAAGATGTTGTGACATTCAGGATTCTGGGTTGACATCGCGTAATATTGTTGCTGTTGATGTTTCTACCTCAGTCATCTCGCACATCTTCAAGGCTCTTCTTATATGGTTCTCTAATCTGGCACTCTACATTACCAGTAAATAAAACGTGTTAAATATTCTAAATAATTAAAAATAAAACAGTTCCTGGCATATCAAAGATTTATTGGAGGCAAGCGGCTAGTGAAAATAGTTTTTGTTCGTAATAATCTTCAAAGACTTTAGACCAAAGTTATATTGTAGTATTCGTTTTAATTTAATAATATGTTCGGTGAATTGTCAGAGGATTTATATGTTTGTTGATTTCTTAGTTAGTCACGGAATAAACGACTGAAATTTGCAGTTCTCGGTTGAAGATTGTAGAAAAATGGAAAAAGATATGTAAAATGCTGTAAAGGTGATCGATTTGGCTTCTCGAGGACGAGGATTTTATAAAATTTCATCCGACTGTGTTAAGCGCTTGAAAGTACACAGAAGCTTTCTTTCACATTTACCTAATAAAAAGTTAGATGAGCTACGTAGACAAAGTTTGAAATGTTTGTTGCTAATTCGAGCAGATTACTGGTGTAGTCAAAATCAATACCGACAGACAACATGTTGCTACACGTGCTCTATTGCGACATGTTTCGACTACGCTGCACAAGTTTAACTTTAGAGCGCAAACTTGGGCGACTAGTCGTATAACTTTGCAGGACTCGCGGATGGGAAGTCACTCAACTTTGTAATCCAGTAGTAAACTTTGAAATGGATCGGATATTCGAAAATATATTTATCGTAAGTCCACCAGCTAATAACATTGTTTATTGGAAAACTGCCATTTCCAGTAATGTACCGTGACAGTTTGACTTGGTTTTGCAATAAAGTTTATTGGCAAAAAATTGCACAAAACTGAAAATCTAGACGATGACGATTCAGTTTTAGCGATAAGTAAACCACTTACTATTGAAAAAAATGAAATGTTAAATTAAACTAGGTATCTAAATATTTCTTAGGTTGCCAGGTTACAGGACCCATACTTTCAATCCAGCGTCTGGGAAACTGTTCGTCTAAAAATTCACGCAATAATAGTCAATGCAATAATACTATTCTGCCTGATCTATGACACTGACACACTGACCTACTGCCAATAACTTCAACTAACCACGTATATATAGGCCTACAGTATTAAGAGAACAAGGAATTACTCTAAACATCGTCAATCACACTTAATTTAGGTAATTTAGCAAATAAAGAATGCATTTGTACAAAAATACCAAAGAAATACAATACTAATGCTACTAATTAGCAGTTGACTGAATGGGTGTTACAGTGTCATATGTCCCTGCGTGTTCCTACCAGGTTTCCTGCACTTTCCAGTACGTTTTTTTCGAAAACGGTGGATCAAACATTCACTTAATCTTCTTGTTATATAATGCGCTTTAGAAACACCTTGTATATCTACATTTGGTCCTGATCGAAATGCCCAAACTGTTTTACCTATATCATTTAATGATCAGGGTTATAAACCCTCATTTTTTGCATCATTGACAATTGCCTAACATGAATTTATTTGAAACAATTAATGCTTTTAAGTTAGTTTTAGAATAACAAATAACATTCTCTTCTAGCGCAACTCATCTTCCTTGAATATATACGTTGAATAAAATCCATATTCAAAATCAACTATCGTCTAAATTTTATGAGATTCTCGAAACAATAATAAGTAGAAACTATTAAAATACCCAAAGAAAAACATATCAAGCTAAAGTGATTCAGGCGAATATGACGAATTTAATCACGGTTGAGAAATTTGAAGTGCAGACCTAAAACCTTCATTTCTACGAAAGAAGCGGATAATCTTGCAGATGAAAAGTTGGTTAGCAGAAAATATTAAAAATCTTACGACTTTTGTATGTACATTTTCCTCTTCTATAAACATTACGACTTTACTTACTGAACGGCAAAAATTGCTGACACTCGACTCGGTAAGTTTTCTGAACTAGTTTTCTTCGACGTCTCAACGTTTCGAACGGTTTACATGGTCTTTAAGATACGCCGCCGTCGGATCGTAAATTTCAAAGGATACGACCTATTTAAATAAAAGTCGAAGTGAGTACCTACACGTATATATCTATGAGCATGCACGTAAACGATTGTATCGTAGTCGTCGTGCTAGTTTTGCTTTCCGCGTTTACGTTTTCGGCTCCCGCGAGAGATATTCCATGTTGAAAGGATGAAAAGCTTAAAACGAAGAATGGAAATGTTTGTGTCAATGAATTGTTATAGGTGCACTGTCTGGTATATGCAAATTTGTGAATTTGAATAGTTTTTAGAACACACAAGCGTTTTGTTATCAAATAGGCACTTTAGAAGCAGCATTGTTTTAAATAGAAAATTGAAGACTGTGGAAAAGAATAGACAAAGTGGTAAAAAGGGATGCACTTCTAATGGCCATATATCTATATGTATTTAAATTTGAAGTTATTTTTGCACAACTTTCACAATCCTACAACTTGTGAGTCTTCCCTATCTATGAACAAATCTGATTTTCTTATAATATTAAGTTACACTTATTTAGCTCTTCTATTTGCTCTTCTCGTGTAAGTGACTTATTTGCTTTTTTTTTAATATACAAACATTATTTTACACATTTCTTTAGGTTCCACCCCATCCACCACTAAAACTCCATAAACAAATCTTTAACATCTATTTTTATCAATTTTTTCTCTCACTATATACTACTCCCCTTTTTATTTGTACCACTTTTTGTGTTCTTACAGCACAATTCATTTGTAAATATCATCCAAAAATCTTTCCGAACATTACTCTTTATTGTCCATCCAGAATAATTTAGATTTTTTAAAAATCCCAGAAACTTTTTAACATTTTTTATGTTGCATATTCCTGTTTCTCTCTTCTTTCCCTATATCTTCAACCGTCTTTGTATTTCCTTCATCCCATATCCAAAATTTTTCCCCTATCTACACCTTCTTGTACCCCACCTTAATTGCCTGTTTATGGTTTTACTTCATTTGTCATTTGTCTTATTAATATTNATATCCATACAAAATATCTATCAAACAAATAAAATTAAAATTTTCTTTTGAAAAATGAAACCATTCCATCAGTATTTTCTTATGACGTTGTCACGTTCAACTATCGTCAGTAAACCGACTTTACAGACAACCGATTTTTTCTTTTTTCTCTCGAAGTCCTCACTCCATATACCTTCTCCTTCACTTTCAAAGTTGTTAATTTGACCTTCACATTTTCATCTGTTACATCTTTTAATTCTACTTTCCAGTCTCCTTCGCTAGCTCTATCCCAAAAATCATAAAGTTCATGTTATCCAATTTATTTCACCTCTCTCTTAATTATTTTTATTCTAATATTCTGGTCATGTACCATTATTTTTCTCCTTTTCACCATGTTCTTTACATATCAACCTTTTTATTATAAACGGATTTTTAGGATTCCGTACCCCAAAAGGAAAAAGGAATCCTTGTAGGATTACTTCGTTGTGATTTGCCTGTCTTTTAAGACCTTTTTTCTCAAAAACGCATAGAGATAACAAATTGAAATTAATATGAAATAGTTAGGTCTGTAGTCTCGTGGAGCTGTGAAAAAATTAAACTTCTAAGTCAACGCAATCAAAAGGTTCTCCTGTTTATGTCGCATATTTCGATACTCGCAAGGAAATCAAAACCTATAGAGTTCCTGTTGAGCTAGAATCATGAAATTTGGCAAGGAGCAATATCATAAAGCACAAGTAAACGGAAAAATCCAAATTGTTGTTACATCACAAAAAAAAGTAATGTTTGAGGATTGATTTTGGAAGGAAACTTAAAACATATTCGGAAAACGCCGGAAAAATTCTCTAGACAAACGAACAACTTACATACCTACATAATTGGATTCCTTAAATATTATAAAAGTGATTAGAGATTGTTTATATAAAACAAAAGGTATCAGTGAGTATTCTAATAAAAAAGAAATTTTATTATTCTGACTATTTTAGTTAAACTTGATTGAAGAACATTTTCATATATCGAAAACCCGAACCACATGCTCGTAGCTAGGAAGAACCCTATGGAAAGAGCCAATTAAGGAAATTGATGTACGCTGGTAATTAATATATGTGTTGTAAATTATTTGTGGAACTATTGAGGAACAATTTCATTATGTTATTTATCATATTACGGTAGAGTATATTCGGTCCCCATAATTGGCACATTGTTTTGGTTTGTTCTGACAACCCCTTTTAGTATTAAGGAACACCCGGCGAAGCATTATGAAACAAGATAATTAAATAATAACAACTTTCTTTCAGTTTAATAAATAATTTGTTGTTCTACACTTTATTGACGTATTAATATGTAATTGAACGTGTTTGGAGCCGTTGAAAATACTTTGGACCAGTTTTCGGATTAGATGTTCATGCGACTTGTGCTGAAAATATAATTTTTACTACTAACCTTGGACGTGTGTAGTTGAAACTAACGTAATTTGGCCAGTTTCTAACTGAATAGAGTTGAATTAATAAAATAATTCAAAGCGGTCTGTATTCTGTCGAAACTGTCAGACGCGGATCGCGATTTCGATCTTTTTTGGATCTCATCAGCGCGTCGTAGACAGCTTCGACAGAACACAAACCAACTTTTACCTGCTGTCTTAACAGCGCGTTTTATTTTATTTGATTATTGTAACGTTCCTATCACGTTGAGGTTAGCTACGCCGGGATTCGTTTCAGCAAGTAGATATCCATATATCTAAATGGACCTTGTTGAAGCATACGTAATCCTAAAATGTAGCATCGTACTACAGATGGCGTTTACCGCGCCATTTAGGGTTGAATTAGATCAGGATTATGTTATGTTATCTTTCCTGCAAAATTCGGAGAGAAAACTGTATCTGTCTATGTTTTTCAACAGAAGGAATTCTAGAATTGGTCGAATAATACGATCAGTGGTTATTTTCGGGCTTTTGGCTGGCGTCCGTCCGCATCAGGAGATTGAAAGATTCTTCGGAACCGATGCGTCGTCTACAGAACTTCTATCACATATTCGATAATCCGTTGCGGGAATGCAGATGTTGACGTTGAGTTTGTTGTGAAATCGTTCTAAATGATTGTCGTTTTATTCGTTTTTACCAGGTTCGTTCGACTTGGCAGCATTATTCCACTGTCACCGAATGCCTAATACATTCCAAATAATCCTTTTCAATCGTCGACGTAGTCGATTGTCGTCTTCTTCGCATTTCCCTGCTGCTGCTGCTGCTTCGCCTCCGATTCATGGGAATAAATTCCTGAGATGATTAAATAGTGATTTCTTCCCCGTAGGCAGCGGCTGGAAGGGACGAATGAGGTAGTACGGTGCGACGGTAGGTTTGCTAGTTGGTTAGGGGCAGAGGGATTGATGGTTAGGTAGTATTTTCGAGCGCGTATCGATGCGTATTATTTGAAATGAAAACCTCTCGTCGACTGCCTTTTTTAATTCGACTTCGTATTGCATTGTGCGCCGATTGAAAACCGAACGATAGCGCGGCGGGCCGGCCATTGTTGGCTTCGTCGCATGAGAATGCAGTCTGAATTTTAATGGGGTCGTTTAAATCCGACAAGACGTGATAATTTCCGTGAAAGAAGAGCAAATGAATGAGCAGGTATATAGCTCACGTCCTATTCATGACTTTTACGTATTTCAAGGAGTAAAACTGATTTGCTTTTCGTTTTCTACGATCGGTCAGTACCGGTGTTCGGTTTTATCAAAGACTTTTACAACAAGTATAGCTAGATATAAAATTTTATTTTTGTTTGCAAATTTGTCACTTTTAATTCTAAGTTATTCATAGTCATGTTCGACCATTTGGGTCATTTTACAATTCAATTTGCAACCCTCATCTGGCTTTCCCAAATGAAGGTAGTTTCGTGTCGTCTCGCTCGCTATATCTTTTATGCTACAAATACATTATATATTCTTCAGTGAATTATGTATCTACTTTCTAGCTATTTACTTCCATATTTATATAAACAGTTAATTCAGGCAAAAAAAGTCAGTCAGTCAGCTCAAATCATTCCTCAAATTTCAACCCAATCAAGTCCTTATACATTTTTTCATTTAGTATTTTCATTTGTATATATTTCTTCGTTCAATTAGTTTAGTTTATTTGTTAGTTAGTTTCACGATAGTTTTATATTGTACTTATTTTGTAAATATTTCGTTTTTATGCTAATGAATTAAATTTCTTAAAACCATTAAGAGTTTATTCATTAAAAAATGTGGTACAGCAGTACATAAGGAAAGGCACTGCAATCGACGTTTGCTTTTTCTACAACCGGAATATTTTACTTGATTTTTCTTTATTGTAAATTTGGGTTTTAAGGGAGTGAAAGGTAACACGAAGTTGAAGAATAACAGAGTTTATTTAAAATGTGAGAAATTGAAAGAAATACAAAAACAATTAAAAGTGCAAGAAATGGTTAGCTTACGACGGTTTCTGACAAACTACCTCGAGCCCCTCAAGTCCGACTCGTTTTATTGACGCCTCATGTTTCGGTTGTCCTTGTGGGCCTCTCCGTACTTACGATGCAAATACATGCTTTTACAGTTACTACAAATTTTTTCTAAACTATAAATTAAGCCTAAACAGATTCTAAGTCGGGCTGTAATAATACCTGCATATTTTCCCTATACTACCTAATGTACATAAATTTAAGGGGTCATATAGAAATAAATAGACTGTTACTGAATAGTAATAAAACTGTTACTTTCAAGGTATTAATTAAAAATAATTTGGACTGTAATCTTTTTAATTGATTATTGCAAAACCTATTGTAATAAGTGATCATTTTGATGATGGTGATGACTGATGACAATTGAAGACTTGTGACTACATTGGTGGAGCAAAATGGTGGCATCTACCTTCTTTTTGACTTCTTGATTTGCTTCGACTCCATCTTTCTCCTTTATTTATCTTTTTTTAAAGATTTTCCTAGGTATTCCTCTTCTTCTCTCTCCATCAATGATCTCTTCTAAAATAATCTTGAAGAAGTTATCGCGTCGTATCAAGTGCCTATTTATCTTTCCAGCGAATATTTTCTGTTCATTACCACTTTTCAAATGTTACTAATCTTTCTGTGTGCTTTTGGGTTCCTGTTCACGTTTCACAACCATGTAGTGCTATTCTCCGGAGGTGTAGCTTTAGTAGTTCTCTCTCATATATGTATTGTAATTATTTTTCTATTTATCGATGAAGATTTTAATGCTGAAATTTCATTTTTTTATGTCTATCGTCACCCGCTCACATTACGTGCTTCAGAAATTTCTCTAATATTGTACAATCAACAAAAAAGTTGAATATTACAAAGGCGACAGAGGGTATCCCTATCTTACCTGTAAATTTGATATATGCGTAATAAAAAAGTTTTTATTTAAGTAACTCAATGATTATTTATCACACCAACAGCAATTTGCTTTGTGCAAAATGGTAACATATGTTTGTACATCATTTTTTAGGTGCAACACTCAAATGTGTAGAAATTTCCTCAATTTTTTCAAAGGTTTGCTTTTGACCTATGTGTTTGCACAAATTTCGTGTGATAAGGATTACTGATTGCTGATTGGGTAAATGTATGAAACATGTAGTTTATGAAGGAACCTGCTGTATCCAGTTTTAAAAAAACTTAACAAAATAAGTCAAATCTTGAATTAAACATAATAACACAATCGAGTGAACAGTTCAGTTAAAATGTTAAAGAAAAGCGGAAGTAGCGTCTTGTAAACACATTAGTATGTACTGTTGTTATCTTTGTAAAACTCGTTATTATTACATTACCATCATTTGTTCCTTTTATCGTAATGTTCAGTACTTACTTCTAATGGAAATTTTATCAAAGCGGTGATAAGCAAAGCCGTTTATTAAACCAATACAAAAAATTAAAAAAAAAGGAATGATTTCACTAATTTTAATCGTTTCTACAAATGATGCTTAATTTAAAGAACTTATCTGAAAACTGCCCCAATCTAACTAAACTTTCAAAATCTTTTGAAAAAAAATTAGCATCCCTCGCAAGCCTTAAATTGCTTTTATTGAACCGGACTTAAATTCTTTATTATTCATATGAGAAGATGGCAGAAGGTATTTGTACGAATTTTCCAATACCGAGGCTTACTTTTCAAAAGGTGATACTGCCTTTTGATGATTGCATTTAATAGAAAATCTTTATGTTCGATTGTCATTTCAGCACTAATGTTTACTAAACAGTAATACCACTTGGTACTACTTAGTTAGAGTTTATGAAAATGTAAGGGGAATGTCAAATTGATGACTCATTTGTTTTCTAGTGTTTTCTTAATTTCTTTGTTTTCTAAAACTTTTCTATATTTAGGGGCATTTGTATCTACGTAATATATTTATGTTGTTGGTGTTAAGATTATCGTTTAGATTGGTACAGTGTTCAATAATACCACTAGAGTTCCTATTGTTGCTTTTTATAGTAAAACAATATTCACCGTTTAAATATAACACAACAAAATTGTCTGATAAGCGGCAACAAAAGTTGCATCAAGAATAGTTTAAGTTATACAGGGTGTTTCTGGAAATAAGTAGCAAGCTTGCAGGAGGTAAAAGGATACTTTAAAACAAGAAATTTCGGTAAATGTTTAGTGGTCTGAAAGCTTACCGGTTTCTAGAAAAACGTATTTTAAAATATAGTGAAGGGCCAGTCAGTCCGGCCCTGGTAGGATCACTTAGGGAAATACGATATTACAACACCGTATTCCACAATTATTATCGCAAAAGGCGTAGTAGTGTAATAGTAAGCTGTTTATATCTACTTTATTAGCCCTTCCACAACCGTTACTGTTTACCTTTTTCATCGATGTGGTTGCTTAATTGTTATCCCAATTTCAATGCACGCCCAGGACCGGCTTCAAATTACAACTTCGTCTGGTTCTTTTGTCTCTTAACCACGTTGCTTTACTCACCATGCAATTCCCTATTGCATCTTGTTAACACTCATAAAGCTTGCTACTTATTTTCAGAAACACCCTGTACGTCATGATTTCAAATTAAAAAGTAGCCAATCATTCTGACAACCCATCCAGAACAAATATTACAGATTTTTGTTTACTGGTATATGGGACCTACTTGATAAGCACAACAGAATAAAAAATGATAAAAACAGCACGATTTACCTAGTAGAAATATCTGCTTCACATCGATTATATATATATTATCTGTCATAAAAACGGGTATTGTTTTTCTAAATCCAGATGGATAAATAAAATTAGAGCGTCTGTTTGTGATTTTCGAATATTATGTTTTTAAATGGCTTTTCAGTTTGTTTATTCGATAGTTAAACAATGTCTACAATGAAAGGCTTTTTTTAAATAATGTTTTTACAAATGTATTTAATTAAAAAAGTTTTGAAGCTACTGTCATGAAATTTACATTGGTTGCAATTCATTGCCACGGAATTCACGCATTGTTTCGTCGAATAATTCCGCGGAAACAATGCTGCACTACTGCATTATGACAGTTACAAGATTTTTTACCATGATTATTAATCGTTGATTCCAAATCAAAAGAATTCACTTCTTTGCTTGTGAACGATTAATTTAGAACTTCGAAAAAGATGGAAACATGGATGGTGGACGAAGCAGAAAAGGTTAGAAGCGTTCGGTATGTGGAGTTACAGGCTAATGATGAGGATGCCGTGGATATAAAAGGTTAGAAATGAATAGGTACTAGGAAGAATAAGAGAACAGAGGACACTATGGAAGTCAATAACAAATAGGCAAAGTAGGTTGGTAGGACACCTTCTCAGGCAAGAAGGTCTGTTCAGTGACATATTAAAGGCAGAAACGGGAGTTACGAGAAGTAGAGGTAGACCTAGATTAGATTACTGTTCGAAAATAGTTAAGAATAGAATAGGATGGTGCCTGTTCAACCATAGTCTTAGGACTGACGACCTAATGAAATTTTAACAAAATAAGTTATCGTTAATCAAAACCGAATAGACCAGCAAGCAACAGAAATTGTAACAGTTTAGCTACCAATATAAAGAAGTCATCAAGATAAACACATAACACGAATATGGCTTATAGCTGATATAACCAATGAATGAAATGAAAGTTGAATTTTGTTGTATCGAAATTTAATTTCTTCTTATGTGATTGAAAATGACGCAGCGTCTTGATTGAATTTGCGTAGGAGATACTACGCTGCTGCAGGTATAGCTACTATAAGACGCACGTCTAACAGGTGCCTGCGTCCAACTCGATAGCTATTATGTGATAGGTATCGGCGTTACGGGTGAATTCCGACAGCATTTATATTGACTTTCTTCGTATACGATTGAAAATGACGCAGCGTCTTGATAGCATTTGTGTAGAAGATGGCTACGCTGCTGCGGGTATAGTCAGAAGACGCACGTGTCTAACTGGTGCCTGCGTCCACCTCGATAACTATAGGTGATAGGTATCGGCGTCATGTGTAAATTCGGACAGTAGTTGAATTGAATTTCGGGCACCGGGCCTTTTTACAAACAAGTCGTTTGTTTAATCGACAAACGAAATTTCGCTTTAATTATAAAAACTGTAATCTACCGAGGTTAGTCTCAATAATTCGTTTGTCACAATAATTCTTGTTAACCATTTTTATTTGTCCGTGGGTTGCCATTTCTGCCGTCCTGCCACTACGCCTCGTCGGATCACGGAAGGAAAATTGATGGAAGAGCCGTTTAGAGCTGAAAACGGTAGAAATTTTTATAGTCGAGTTCCTCGGTCATGGATAGGTATACGGATCGTTATCGGACTTATCAAACGTTATCCCGAATGATTTATAGCGATCGGAGTATAACGTTGCGATGTGATGTCAGAGTCGAAATGTTATATGTTTTCTATCTCGTTCTTTGCCATTCTTTATTCTCTTTGCGTTTCGATAAAAATACGTTACAGATTCAGATGTATCCTATTGTTATTAATTAAAACAGATTAACCGCTGAATCCTATTATAGGCTTTGCTCAGTTAATCTATAAATACATTTTTTTAAAAAGCATCAATTTCTAGTTTAATTAATTTTTGTTTATTGTTCAGTTGAATAGACGAGATAGGTTGGTAGGACACATTCTCAAGGTTGAAATTCTAGTCAGAAACATATATTAGAGGCAGAAGCAGGAGTTAAGAGGAGTAGAGGCACCCTAGATTAGATTACTGTTCGCAAATAGTTAAGGATGTGGAATGTTCTAGTTCTATGATAATGATGTTTTTGTTTTATCAATGAACAACTGAAGAACGAGACTTTTATAAAATGCTGATTTTTTGGATTTTGTACTTCAATTGGAAAAAAGAAACCCTTATGGGATCACTTCGATTTTCGTCAGTCTGTCGGTTAAAACCTTTGTTCTCAAGAACGTGTGAATGTATCAAGTTGAAATTAATATAAAATACTCAAGTCTGCAATCTCTTGAAGCTTTGACGAAATCAAACTTCTAAATCATCATAATTAAAAGATACGACCGTTTATATTTGACACTCATAAAGAAATCAAAACCTATAGCCCACTTCCCGTTGATCCAGAATCTCGAAATTTGACAAGAAACAAAGTCTGATATCACAAGTTATGCCGGTTTTTTTTTTGTTTTACCGACAGTGGAGAAATTCTAAGAACAACGTTTCAAACTAGAAGAGTTTAGAATAGATTCATGATCGGGACTACAAGAAACTGTATTATCATTAAACATACATACAATTTAGACAACTTTTAGAAGTGAGTTAGTTTAATATGAAATATTAGTCTGAAAATTAATTTTTGAATTTTTTCCCCACTACACGCTACCTCAAATTAATGAGGGAAAAATTATTGCTGTTGTCACACCCCCGCCGGGAATCGAACCCGGGACCTTTGGCTTTACGCCCCACTGTTCTGACCACTAAACTGCGAGAGGTGACAACAGCAATAACGACCAACCGACCCTTTAATCATAGTATATTCGGTATATAGGTATAGTTACATTAGTTGGGCAGACCGTTAGCCGTGTAGGTCGGTTGGTCATTAATTTGAGGTAGCATGTAGTGGGTAAAAAATTCAAAAATGAATTTTCAGATTAATGTTTCATATTGTATTATCATTATTTTATCTTTCGAAATTCGTAGTGTGGTATCAGATTATTTACTATTACCTATTCATTAAAGTGAAAGAGCTCAATTACAATTTAATCATGTCAAAAAGAGAGTCTCGCGTATGGACTTTTTTTACCAATTGGACAATGATTCTTGTAGTCATGTTAATTTTTTTGTTTGTCTCTCATTTTTTTAATGATTTTTCCGTTCGTGGTGTTATTTGGAATGTGTTAACCAGCACTTTTTACAAACTGTATCGTGAACACTTTACAAACAAACCAACAAACAAATAGAAAGAGAGGTCCCCGATAAAACGACACATCGCGTCCCTTACGTGTGCAATTTAGTTTTGTACACGTTTGCAACTTAAAAGCTTCGCATTACACTGTTTGAATTTGCAAATGCAAGTTGACACGATATGTGTGCAATGTCTATGTATTTGTATGTTATCTGTGTATGTATGTATGTAGATGTATGCTAAACGTGGACCAAACCTGACAATACGAGCTACGGTATTTCGGTAAATAGGGAGAACAGAGCGCTTTTAAAAACCAACAAGGATTAAATTGGGAGTCATTTCTCGCTAGACCGTTATCCCTTAGTTACGAGTTTTAGAGCCATGCCTGGCTCTGTTTGAACAGTCTTTATTATTATGGGGCATAACGATACAGTCACCACTATCTATGTACGTAAGGTAAATGTGCAGGATCTGTATTGCTTGCTCAAGAAAACCATGAATATGTATAATGCATATGCGTCCAAACGATAAAACGTTCATGGACCTTGTTAGAATAGTTTAAACTTAATCTATACTTACATTAACTGTACAAATGTTGTAAAATTGTTCGCATTTCTTTGTACTTTTTTCATAATATTTCAGTAAACCTTTTAATAATCTTTTATTGAATATAATCAAGTTTGATGCTACTGATTTTGATTTATATGCATATCGCAATATATACTCTGGATAACGGTATTATTAAATATACTGAACGCTAGCGCAGACCACGCCTACGATCGTACGTCAAATCGGAAAATATACACGGCAGCAGTACCAGGTTATACTAAATATACTGCATGCCAGCACACAACATCACTTTCGGCCGATGTTGTGCCTTTTTTCTTCTTTAATTTTTTACTAATTTCCTTTTTGAATATGTAATGTTTGAACTGAAGAATACTTTTGATTAATTCCTTAGAATTATAAGATAGGTAGTTAAAGATAACACGAACAAAATGAGTGCCGTCGTGATCATGCCTTTTACATTTTAGCTGCGCTGTGGTGTATTTTATTTACTACCTGGTGCTAGTGCCGCGTATAATTTTCGGATTTCCTGGTGACGTATGATCGCAGGGGTCATTTATGAAGGTATTAACTATATTTACGATAATAACATCGTCTCCTTCGGGTGTTCTTTGGGCCACGTATGAGATACGTTCCGTTCTAATTAAAATCTTTTGTGTAAGAAGAAAGTAAAAAATAAAAGAAAAAGTAGTGACAATACACAAATTGCTTCGATCAAATATTTGAGATATGAAAATTATGACATACAGCCCCATTCGTCCGAATAATAATTGGTACGCCTTCCGATTATTAATGAATATTGATATATATGGAACAATTCCCGTTACAGTTTCGCGATGAATACAAAACAGCTGTCACGTAAAATTCGTGCAGATCATCCGTCCCCTCGGTTCGGAGATAGAGGCGGAAGATACGCGGCCGAAATAAATGCGTCCCGCGATAAAGCAAGGAACGGCGGTTTTAACGACTCCCATTTTTGTGTGCATGGATACGAACTATACGAGCGGTCCTTAAAAATACGGTGACTTGAAATAGGCCCAGGAATCTTATTTTCGCTAATAAAAAACGAATATCAATAAGATCGCCATCTCTCCTTTGCTGTTCGCATGTTTTATATTACGAAGAATCAAATTGCGTAATAATGTCTTATACCGTCATCATCAATAACCGCTGATAAGTAACGAATGGTGGTTAATGTAGCTATCAATACAATGAGACACATATCAATGGCAAATAATACCACTGGGGGTCCAAGAGGGAATGAAGCCATATTAATTTTTTTAGAAATATATATAAATAACAAAAGTAAAAATAAAAATACTTACAACACTTTCAGAATCTAAAACCTAGGAATAGGAATTTTACATATTTATTTTGTTCATAATTTGTTTTGAATATCTAAATTAATCTTTATTTGAACAGTAATAAATATTTGAATATTTGAAATATTGACAAACAAACATCATCATAATGTCGTCAGTCCTAAGACTGGTCCACTCTTTTCTATCCTGAGTTAATGTTCACGTTTCCTTATAACTAGAACAACCCACATCCTTAAATATTTGCGAACGGTAATCGGATCTAGGTCTACCTCTACTCCTTCTAACTCCCGTTTCTGTCTCTAAATATGTTTCTGACTAGACCTTCATGCCTGAGAAGGTGTCCTACTAACTTATCTCGCCTATTCCTTATTGACTTCCATAGAGTCCTCTGTTCTCCTATTCTTTCTAATACCTCTTCATTTTTAACCTTCTCTATTCACAGTTTCCTCATCATTTGCCTATAACACCACATTACGTTTTACTCGGGATCATAATGTGATGCCTTCCTCATCGCAGTATTGTGCATCAGAGTGCCATACCGATCCTCGTGATCTCTGCCATCCTGAGTGCTGAAAGAGCTGCTGTCCTCTTTCAGAGACTTGTCTTAGTCTGGTTTCTCTTTAAGAATCACCCATTATGATTAAACCAATGGTCCGGATCTCTAAATCATCCAAACTCGCAAACCGATCCATCCACTCTACTTTGTACAAGATTTGCGTCAAGGTTCAAGTCCCGTCGGATCAGGACAAATAAACACTTAATAAAAAATTATAATTTTAATAATCAGATATTTGGATATTGGGAGTTTTAAGTCAATATATGAATACCTGATTATTCCAATAATTCGAATACAATTCCGAGTCGTTGTAGAAACTGTACGTATCTGTATCCTAACAATAAATGATTTTCACTAATAATGAATGAAATGAATGAAAATCATTCCCAGATCTACACACCCCGTGTAGGATTTTCGCAATCATCCTCCTTATCTGAATTAGAAAGTTGACGGTGTTGTAGTTAGAAACTACTATTATACTATATAGTATGTACTATATAACCGTTGAAATTAAAATTTATGTTATTTTAAATTATATGAGAACAATAAAGTATGCCCATATGTGTAGCAAGTATTCGATTGACTTTATCGCTGTGTTCATTTTTCTCTGTTGTAGGTAGGTAGTTAGATTTGTTCGTAGCCCTAGGCTTCGGAATGGACTCGAAATCCGAACAAAGTACACAAAC
Organism: Agrilus planipennis; assembly: GCF_000699045.2. Classification (NCBI taxonomy): domain Eukaryota; kingdom Metazoa; phylum Arthropoda; class Insecta; order Coleoptera; family Buprestidae; genus Agrilus; species Agrilus planipennis. The sequence goes on along the minus strand of NW_020438903.1, from coordinate 504,510 downwards.
GTTTCGTGAATTAATAATTGAGTGAATGTATAAACCTTTGCTTCACATTTATATTTTATACACGTTATTGGAGTCAGTCAATGCCAAATATCATCTCTCTAAGAAATTCATCTTGCTATATCTGCAGAAAATAAAAGTAGTAGGTACCTAAATAAAGTATCCTTATGGTCTTAAAAATTATCGATTAAAAACAAGCCGTAATACGCTAAAACGTTTTATGTGAAAGTAGTTCACAGTATAAGGTAACTTTAGGGTGCAAATTTAAAATAAATGCTTGTATTTTGAATCCGTGACGATTGTTAATTTAATAATTTGTTTAATGCTTTCTTTGAGAGAAATTTTTAACTGGGCAGGTACAAATACTATTGACTTTACATATAAATATTAATATGAAAATTTATTTTCAATTTCTTACTCACTATAAAGTATCTCAGGTTAATGAGGGAAAAATTGTTGCTGTTGTCACACCCTCGCCGGGAATGCTCGGACAACTAAACTACGAGAGGTGACAACAGCCGCGATGACAAGCCGTACTTATTAGATCACAGATCTGTCGAACTAATGTAATTATATTGATAATATATATATGAAACACCTTGACATTGACCTGAGGTAGTTTATAGTGGGTAAGAAATTGAAAAGGCATTTTCACATTAATATTTTGTATTAACCACTTGTGCTTCATATAAACATTTTAAGTTGACAATAGAAGACGTCTAATAATTTTTAAATTTTTAGTAGTTAATTTCTTATTGCTAAGAAAAAATTGGCTTTAATTTTAATTACCGCCATCGAGATGACCAAAGTGGTCAGTTCTTAATAGTGCAGGGTAAGCTGAAAAGCTAGAATATTATATCTACATATGGGTATTGGCTATATGGTCCTATTGATAAGTTAGTTTTCGAAGTAGAGCATCGAACGCTAGTTCCATCATTGTCGTCACGTTAGGTTGAATGCTCAATTGAAACATTTAGGAATTCAGTCGGATAGAGGGTTATGAGTTTCGGTGCAGGTTTATAGAAAAATCAGTGGAAGCTATTACGTGCTAGCTTACGTCGTTCCGCAGTCGCATATCCTTTGAAATTCGAATTCTGGATGCTGAACGTACTTTATGGAATCGAATATTTGTAATGCGTGGAACAAAATTGGAAAACGTGCACAAAATGCGGTCTTTTTTATTATACGATTTCATGTTTAAAAAACGGTGTCAATCTTAATCGTATATTTTACACTTCTTGGCATTTATGAAGTCTGTTGTTAAAGAATACAAAAAAGAACGGAATAAAAATGAAGAAAGAATAAATGGAAAACTAAAAACACTTGGATAGTTTCACGCTGTTTTGATAGAAGAGCTTTTATGTATTCTGTTTAATTTTAATAGAAAAAAATGCATCACTCCTGAATAAAATATAACTGCAATTATAACGGAGGTATCTAGAATCGAAAAAATTGATGGAAGAACACAAAACGAATCTCCTTATATATAAACATATAGAAAAAATCACTTGAAGACAAAGAGACCTCTAGTGTAGAAACAAATTATGTTCCCCGCTATTAAAATGAGACCATAACTATAAAAAAAAATGAGTCGCTCTTAATCTAGAAAGTGTGGCGCTTCAATTTTTAATATTTTAAAAATAATTAGCAAGTATCAGGTAAGAAATGAGTGCATTTCATCAGAACCTGGGTTAGTGACTGGATCGTATTTTGATATTACACTGGATCCGTTTCTAGCATGACTTAGCAGTTATTCGTCTCCTCTATCTTTAAATTTTGACAACAAATTCGTAGTTAGTAACATAAAAGATGTTGAAATTCTATTAAAAATGATTTTTGTAAGTAAGCGATGTGGAGTTAAAATTTAAGCGTCTTGTTTGTGAATGGAAAGTGACCATTTTTACTCTTCGTGTTTCTTACATTTTTTCTCAGTGACACAATTTTAGCTTTACCATAAGATAGAACTGGAACGTTCACAATTTTTTAATTTTACTGAATGTATTGCACCTTCTTAGGGATCTTCTGTAGTACAGCAGTCTATACATTAATTACATGTTTCTACAGTATTTATTTCTATAACTAGAAACTTATGCGTGGATAACAAATGGATCTAACATTATATATTAAAATTATTATTATTATATTAAAATCTGTATGATGTTTCGTGAATACTTTTTATTTTTTGAGGGGTTTTACCTATAAGTTAGCTTTCAACTTTACCTGATTACCGTCGCTTCTCTCAGGAAAAATTAGTTATCGTTTTGGAACGTTGTCGAACCTTCTAGAAAATTCTAAAGCATTTTGGAAACTTGTAGAGATGTAGGGCATTCAGGAAAAATCTGTAACAATTTGTAACGTTCTGACTAGACATCGAAACTCAGTTAACACCTTTACTGACTCTTTATATGAAATTTTTTAACCCTTGTATCGTAGTGTTTTATTTATTTTGCGCTGCCGCGCCACTTCTTTCTCCTATGAGGGAGCACACGAATTTTTTAGAAGGATTGTAAGTGCAAATAATTTCCCTCACTGATGAATAACACGAATAACTGCACTTAGTAAATTTATTTACAAATATACAGTTATTATTACAAATTTATGTACATATATTGAAGACCCTGAACTTGATACACTGATGCTACTAATTGTTGTTTGTTGTTGTCTTAATTGTTCTTTTTTGATGTCTTATTATGAGTGTGTCAGCCTATTTATAACATAATCTCCACCCTGATAGAGGAAGGGGTGAAGGTTTCTAATATTATTTAAGTACTTGAAGATAAAGTATCTTAAAGATATTGTTACCTGCAAAGTTCGATACCCTAAAATTACACCTAAACTACTTACATATAATATTTGTAAAAACCAACAAAATTGAATATTTGAATTTCCAACTTAATGTTTCAAGGAAACGGCAGGTAAATGTACTCTGGTCTGAACACGTAGCATGTTTTAATTTTTGGAATACGGCACTGTTCGCCTCGAAAATGTAAAGGGGCATATCGAAATAAAAGGTCGATTTCCCTCGTCCCATATGTAAGCACTTTCTGGCATTTCTGGTAAACATTGGAAGTGCTCTGGCACTAATGCAAGAAAACACAATTCCCGAAGTGACGAGATCGACGCGTCCGCAGTCACTTATCGAAAGGGCGGGCGTAAGTATTTACACATTTCCCGGCATAATATCGACCCCTATATACGTACATATATATGTGTAAATGTATATGTAAGTACACTAGCAGAAATCAACACGCTCGAGCAATTGAGGTCGAGCTACTCACTACGAAATTAATAAAAACGAACTGCGCTCATTCAGTTCAATATTGTGGTTGAATTGGCAGCCTGCTCTAAAAATCGACTTCTCTTGTTCTGTATTGCAGTTGTTTGCATTTGTTGCTTTTTTCTTGTTTTCTATTATTACTATTCTACTGCGACCTTAACTGAAAAATGACGCGTAAATTGTCATGAAAGTGCTTATCGTTAGTGCAAGCATTTTTAATTATTATTGAATCAAACTCAATTCCAGGCAAAATGAGAGGGTTTATGTAGGATTTCTGGCGTGGTAGTTAATAAAGGGGCACCTGTTATTGTTCTTTGCCAAGACCTCGGTGTATTTGTTGTACATACGCAATAGCCACAATCAGCAGCTGTTGATAGAATTTAAATACAGAACGCTCGGTGAATTTTGCTATTTTCTGACATCGCATTTTAGACATACAGATTAGGCAAAATGTTCGCTAGTACATAGAAATTACACATTTATTGTTTACTAGCTTTTCCCCCCGGTTTCGCTCGCAGAAATTAATATTGTTTCTCCAAAAAACCTTTTAACTCCCAATTCACCCTTACAACGTTTTACGAGGGTGGATTGATAAGTTTCCGGCCTAACCAAGAGATGACGCCACTAGGCCTACCTTGAGGTGACATTCTATAGTACCATCCTTGGATAGCTTGTAGCTATAGTTTCAGCCCGATCTCCTTGCTAGTGTAGGTTTGACAGCACGCTGAACAAGACGCCTCTGTGGTTTTCGTAAAAATGGAAAAGCAGGAAAATCGTGCTGTCATCAAATACTTTTATTTGAAGGGGTTAACGCCGAAGGAAATTAAAAAAGAGATGGACTCAACACTGGGGACATCCTCCCCGTCATATTCAACCGTTAAGCAGTGGGTTTCCGAGTTTAAAAAGGGTCGTGTGAGCACCTCTGATGGGCCTCGCTCAGGACGCCCCGTTGAGGTCACAACTCCAGATATGATCGAAAAAATTCATCAAATAGTGCTGGGAGACCGCAGATTGAAAGTGCGTGAGATAGCTGAGACCTGTAAGATGTCATATGAACGTGTGCAACATATTTTGCACCAACATTTGCATATGGAAAAGCTCTGTGCAAGATGGGTGCCGCGTTTGCTAACAGTCGACCAAAAATTGATTCGAAAAAACATTTCTACCGCAAATTTGTCATTGTATAAGCGTAATCCAAGCGAATTTTTGCGTCGATTCGTAACCGTTGACGAAACGTGGGTCCACCACTACACTCCTGAAACCAAAGAACAGTCTAAACAGTGGATTGGACCAGGGGAACCAACTCCAAAGAAGGCAAAAACAATTTTTTCGGCGAACAAGGTTATGGCTACTGTTTTTTGGGATGCAAGAGGTATTATATACATTGATTACCTTGCAAAGGGTAATACTATCACTGGTCAATACTACGCAGACTTATTGCAACGTTTGAGCCACGAGGTGAAAATTAAACGACCTCATCTGGCGAAGAAAAAAATCTTGTTTCATCACGATAACGCACCAGCGCACACGTCAATCGTTGCGACGGCTAAAATCAACGATCTAAAGTTTGAATTGATGCCGCACCCTCCTTACTCTCCAGACCTAGCCCCGAGTGACTATTTTCTGTTCCCTAATCTCAAAAAATGGCTTGGCGGTAAGAGATTTGCGGACAATGAAGAAGTAATCGAAGCTGTAAATGGTTATTTTGAGGAGCTTGACGAATCAGTCTATAGAGATGGCATTAATAGACTGGAACACCGCTATGAGAAATGTATCAGCCTTGGAGGAGATTATGTTGAGAAATAAAAAAAAAAAATTTTTAAAAACCTTGTTTTTCTTGGTCAGGCCGGCAACTTATCAATCCACCCTCGTAATTTTATGTAATGCCGTCATCTTAGATTTGAAATACAAACGTAGCAACAGCATTTCATCCTTAAGGGTTGATTTTTAAAAATTTCCAAAACACGTATTTGCTTAATTTCAACAATGAGCAACCTTAGAGTAAATCCTAGTACAAATAAAATATACCCAATGGAAACGTTTCAACCTCTTTTAATTTGATTAATAATATCAAACAGCATATATACCAAGTTTCAAGTAAATTCAACCACAAATAAATATGTCCGAAACAAAAATTGCAACACCTTTTCTAGAAATTAAAGGAGAGACCTTGTTTCAAGTAAATCTGAATATGTTCCATTTAAACATTGCAACTCCTCTTTACCACTCATCCCCCCAACAGAGATTGAATTTTTTAACCAGTTTCAAGTAAATCGGACCAAAAACAAACATGCAATCTTTGCAAACCCCGTTCTGCTTCTTAAAGAGGTAGAATTTTGTAAAATGTTGAAATGGGTATGTATGTCACTAATTTTATATGAAAAAGCATAAAAGCCAAGTTTCATGTAAATCTGGCTATAAATAAAACACCATACTTAACCATAGACAACATTACGTTTAGCTGTCAGTTGTGTTTTGTTATACCATTTTTAACAAATAAACGGCTAGACTGATGTTCTGACTGATAAATTTTTCGTTTTGCTGTCAATTGTTATTTTTTCTTCCATGTCAGTTGCGTTTTCTTATACCACTTTTTTTTCACGGGAACGGGATAAAAAGTATCCTATATCCATCCCCTGGTTTTAAGCTACCTCCCACCAATTTTTAGCCAAATCGGTTCAGCCGTTCTTGAGCTATCAACAGTGTAACTAAGTGATTTTCTTTTATATGTACCTATTATCTGCTAGGCCTGCAAGTATGGACTACATTGAATATTAGAAAAATGCTTTCACCTGCACGTTGTTCTTTTTTACTTTTTTGTTCATTGTTTTTGTTCTGATGAAGTAAACTATATTTGCGAATCGCTAACCAAAGGTTATTGTTCTCATTTGAATTTAATTTGTTCATAGGCACATGTCCTTAGATAATGATCAAAAAATTACAACTTTAAAAGGCTTTTAATGTTTGCATTAAGACAGTGTTGGCGTCAAAGTAATGAATACATCTCGTACCAAAGAAATTAAAAAAAGAGTCCTAAAAATGTTTTTAAATATAGCTGGTAAATTTTCACGCTTTAATTAATAGCAACAAAATGGCATAAAAACGTTTCAATCAATTTAATGTAGCCCGGCGCTTCCGATGCAAAACTACATTAACTTTATAATCTGAAATAACAGCGAGAGGGAGGGTTGATAATATGCTTCTCGGTCGAAATCCCATCAATAAACTGCGAGCGATTTACGAACTCATAAAGATGCTGATCGTTAAAACCAAAATTGCGAGCATCGTCTTTTGTTCTCTAGAAATAATGAAAACCGCTAATATGTTGCCGTCTATAAGAACAAAACTTGTCTTAACGAGTAAATGAGATTGTCGAGGATTTATTGTTGCATTAAAAGCGGTTACGAGGGGTCAGTGCATCTTTTACTGTCCTCGGAATCTAAGGCGCCGATTTCACTTGTTTATAGTCGATCTTTATTGTCTGGGCGAATTTAATTTTCTTCTGTCGCGTGCCTCAAATGGAAGCTCTTAAGCATTCGTCGTAAATTTGAAACTTTATGCCAACCGCAAAAATCAGTGTCAGGTGGACATCCAAACAGACGGTCGTTAACTTGTCCGTTTTTCTGAAAAGATATTTCGAGTTCACTTTAAATGGTTTTAAAATAGGCCAAAAACCAAATTCTACATTACGATCCAGTTGAGAACATCGGATGCAATCTTGCTTTAAACATCGTACCGAAACCATAATAAGACTTGTAGTATTAGATTCTGATAAGGAACTGATCAGATGATTGGATCAAAGGATAGCGTACGGATCAAGGGAAAGGATGCTATACTTTCTCAATTCCTGATCATACGGCTGGATCAACTGTACTTTGATCAGATAGCCGGATCAATAGAAAGGATATTGTACACTGATCAATTATTGATCAGGTGACCAGATCAAGGGCCCCAACTAGAATGTATAAGGGGCATGCCCCATGTATCGTGCGGGCCTCATGACTAATATGTGGCATGCCGATATAGGGATTTTCCCGTAGTTTCTTCATGAAAATCCCATCAAAGAAGTGGTGATATTAAAATGAGGATTGCCTTATGGGTTATTAATATGGGCCTTAAGGGGCAAACATAACACATGTATAAACTTACAATTAAATGTGCCTTATCGGGGGTCGATGAGGCAAATCCGTTTGAAAATATCCTCCGTAAAATGAAAAAACTAAAATGGCAACAATCTACTTGCCCAAATATGTCGTCGTTTCAATGAAATCTTTTACATTTGAAACGAACCAACAAGTGTACTTCCTGATATTGTTATTATAAGAAACCGGACGCATCAGGTCGGACAACAGTAAAAGATTGTAATTTAAAGTATTATTACAATACAAAAGACCCCAATAACACAATCTTACTTAAGAGCAAACAAGTTTTATAAATAAGTGATATATAATGTACATATTTCTCTAAATAGATATATGAATTGTATTGAAATTTGTGGAAAACTACTACGAAAAAGAAAACCCTTTATAGGTATCTATGCGATACTAAATATATAGAAATGTACCTATAGTTTCTGCAAACAATGAAAATATCGCTGCCTGTAAAATCATAGATGTTGATTTATCTTAATTATATAGTGACGAAATTAAAGAAATAATATCTGTTATACTGTTGCTACTTATGTAAAAGTGAACAGTTTCTCATTGGTAAAATATATTTCTCTTCAATTTTGTATTGTTTTCAAAAATTTTTAATGGGGTAGCAATATTTTTTTCCCGCGGGGGCCACATGTGGCGTTCCTGATGATGCGCAAATGCGGCAAGGCGTTATATGCCCCTTCCTTGACCTAGGGAGCAACCCCATGGGGCCCACAAGAGGTAATGTGGCTACTCACTTAGGCACCCTACCTGCACCCCCCCTTTAAAAATTCTAGTCGTGTGGTGAAGTACTGTACTCTAATAAGGAACTAATAAGATGGGCATGTAACGGAAAAACTGATCCGGATCTGATCATAATCAGGGTTCTTTAAACCAATTTCCATTCGGGTATATCTCAAGATGTCGTTAAGTTTGAAATAACCAAGTTTTTATTTAAGTTTGATTTGTATTATGTACGAATTTTACAAAATTAAATGTCATTTAAAACAAACACAAGCTTATTCTGTTTTTTTTTTTAAAGATATCCTCTTGAATGATTAAACACGTGCCGGATTCGCTTTGACTTATAAGCACTTGAATTTTTTATTTTCATTACGGTCTACCTTTGAAAGAAAAATCTCTGTAAAGTAATTTTATCCTAAGCAAACAACGAATTTATTTCAAATTGTTTCGCTGCGAGTTCAGATTCGATTATCGCGTTTGATCATCTCGCGTTGCTGTTTGCTTTAATTTATTGTTTCTTGGACGAATAGAGTAGAAAGTAAAAGAGAAAAGCAAATAATTTTAGACGGCGAACTCCCTGTTGAACGGGGGCAGTGTTGCGTAGTTAGTCGTATAGTTTCCGGAAAGTCGAAGATAGAATGAGGAAAAAGGCATTACAATAACGGACACACCACAGACCACACACGCACACATTCTTCTTATGTATACGTACCTATTGCTACTACACACACGCTTACTTTAGAAGCAGGGCACGTTTCTCCGCAATACGCTAAAAATGGCTTGTGACAATTTACTCGTTCTTGATTTATTGTTTGTACAACAGCGGCATGCAATTTTTCCACTGGTTGACGGAACTCGACTAGAAGTCTCTCGAGGATTCTCTCTCTCTATATTTGCTCGTTAAAGCTGTTTCTATCGAATTCTCTCGAAAAAGAACGCTATAGTTGATAGTCAGTCTCGAAGGGAAACCCACAATCTGATTAATTAATAGCGTAATTGACGTATTGATTGAGAATAATTGTGTTAATAACAACCTTTAATGGAAACGAACGTATTAACCTAGTTCATGGCCTTGTCTACATATGAAACGATAGCATGAAGGTATCAACACACTTCTACTTGGTAGTTGTATTGAAAGAAAGTATCGATACCTTCTCGGTAACGAATGGAAAGTGTCGATACCTGGTGATATCGATATGGGTAGGATTAAAAGATACAGGTATTATTACAAAGTGGTTGGAACTTTTTTATTTTGAGAAGTTATCGAAGTAGCAGTAACCTAAAAGTAGATAAATTTTTAAAATGCTTTCTTGCAAGACAGTTTCTAGATTATGTATAGTAATCCCAACTTTTGAAATTATTATAACTGACCAAAATGTTATGGTGCGAGTTATATAATTTATCAACAATAAACTTTCTTTCATTGCAGCTAATTATACGGGATATTTCTGAAATAAGTAGCAACTTTGCAGGAGGATAGAACACAATAAAACAACAAAATTAAGTAATTTCGATAAAAACATAGTTGAAAGTACAGACAAATGTAATTTCGGCCCTGGGAAGAAATGCGACAATGCAACGCCGTATTCAATCAGCTGGTACTCAACAGCATCCGTGTTGCAATTGTTCAGTAATTTTGTACTCATGCATTGTCTGTTATTTGCTAGATTAGATTAAGTGTGACTGATGATGTTTGTGTTATAACCAGCCTAATACGTGGTAGTTTTTTGTTCTTTTAATGTTGTAGGCGTGTATGTCAGTGTGTCAGTTATAGGATAGGTCAGTGTAGAAAAGTACATAGTTGTTACAATAGCTTATAGTGCGGCAGAAGTTTGTAACGGTCGAATTTTACTGTCATCCTTGTTCCCAGCGAAGACTTTCTCACTGACAGACCGTCTTAAATGTGGTACAGATATTAAAAAAAACCGGTAATAATTTTGATAGAGTCCTCGATGCCTGTCCTTTAGCACGGGATTAAATTCCAAACAATTTTTGGAGTGTACATTCATATGTTTTGTGTCTTTACCGATATTGTAATTTATTTTTTGTAACGAGAAGATAGAGCTATCGTCAAATCACCCATAAATAAAAGGTGAAGCCTATTGGCAATACCTCAATGTTGCTTTTGAAATCTGCTTTATAATTAATAAATTTACAATCACCCATCCGGAAGACATTAATTTACATATGGATGTTTACGCAACGTTAATTTTTATATTTCCTGTAAGTATGTTGTTAATACCATTTTGACGCATTTTAAATATAGTGCTGCATACTATCAGCACTCAATTTAATTAATTTTTAGCGTAATGACCGTAAAAATAATATTGTGTGTAGTAAGCTGTCTATATTTACGTTATTGTTCGTTCCACAAGCGACAGTGTTTACATTCTTCATCAATGTAGTTTTAATTGTTGTTGCAAATCGCTGTACTAATACTTGCCAATTCACGTCCAGGGCCGGTTTCGGATTGTAACTTCTTCTGATTTTCTTACAAACTTTTTTGTTCTTTAATCACGTTACTTTACTCATCATGCGATTTCCTATTGCATGCAGTTAACACCCTCCAAAACTTATTCAGACTCCCTGCATAGTCCTGAAGAAGGACCGCCACCCCCCCTTTTTTTCTTATTATTTACAATTTGATAGTTTGTAAATGTGTTCATCTTGACGAGTCCGGCTATCTTAGTTCTATCTTCAAAAATTCTTCGTATGACGCCATTTTCATGTGTAGGGAGTTGTAAAACATGTCAGTTTGACGGGGTTACTGTTTTTTATTACCTACTTTATATTAATGATGTGAATCAATCGTAAGATAATTTAATTATATAAAGACGAAAAAAAAGTTGTCTAAAATGTTACTCCTTTTGAAGCGTCCGAAATATTTTTCGAATTCGGTTAGTTTAGGATAGGTGATATTTTCAGATATATATGGTTAAAAGGAAACATATTCTGTACCAGTGGCGTATGCAGGATTTTCGTTTCGGGGAGGGGATGAGGTTAAAAAAAACAATTATGGAAGCAACATTTTTTGATTATGTTTACTTTTGTATATAAATTGCACCTAAATATTGTCTAACTGTAAATTTGTAATTAATAAAATTGTGTATAAAATTGCTAATATTACACATTAGTGTGTCGGTTTTCAATTAGAAAAAGTCCTTTTTTTTTACATTCAGAATCTGGTCAAAATCTCTTTCCCTTATTTCTGATCGCCGAAAAATACTCAATTGATATTAAAGGAAGAACATCATTAATATAATTACTGTCGGTTTCACAATATTCAGAAGAGTGTGCAATACGTAGTAGTATTTTATACGTTTCTCCGGTGAGTAGCTGGAGGTGTAGGAAAAAATTGATCCGATTAGGGTTCGAACGTGTTCAAATAAAAATGTTGAGAAACGAGAGACAGTTTTTGCTCCGCGACTTTTAACGTTAAAGCTTGAACGAGGAAAGCGTTTCTCGGCCCGTGTCGCCTCAAAAGCCTACCAGCAATGTCGACTTGAACGTATTTATTCCATTACAAAATATATATATATATATATATGTACTCGGCTACGTATTTACTATATACTTTACTTATATGTGGGTGTATTTATACATAGGTGTTCGACGTGTTAGTTGAGAAATGGAGAAAGAAGCGAAACAGCGGCACCCCTGTTCCTGTTCCACCCGCTACAAACATGAAATTTCGCTTAATTTAAAAGTGGAAACATGTGAACAGTTGATCTGATTAAATTATGATAGTGGTTTCCTTAAAATAGGTGAATAACCATAATACGTTTGAAGTAAATAAACCGTAAATAGCTCATTTATTTTTAGAATTAATATTTGTTGTTTATATACTCATTATATGTTTGGAGCACGGCATTATACGGGTGCGAAACATGGGCAGTGGGCGCGGCGGAAAAGAAAAGGTTAGAAGCGTTTGAAATGTGGTGTTGTAGGCGGATGATGAGGATATCGTGGGTAGAAAAGGTTAGAAATGAAGAGGTATTGGAAAGAATAGGAGAACAGAGGACTCTATGGAAGTCAATAAAAAATAGGCGAGATAGGTTGGTAGGACACCTTCTTAGGCATGAAGGTCTAGTCAGACATATTAGAGGCAGATACAGGGTAGAGGTAGACCTAGATTAGATTACTGTTCGCAAATAGTTAAGGATGTTCTAGTTTTAGGGAAATGCGAAGTTTAGCTCAGATTGTGAATAGATTGTGAAGCCCTCTTCAAGTAGCTCTTTTCGATGATGGCATCTATTCAGTTACTTAAACAATACCGCCTTTTTTTTACTTTTCTTTGTGCAGATACATGAGTTCTTTTTATAATAAAATTGTATAATTGAACACGCAACTCCATTGCTCCGTAGTCTCAAGGAGCTTTTTCATGTTGTTTTAACATAACTAAACATTGTCATTAGAACAAGGCTTTTTTTATACATTTTTATATTAGAATAAATAAAATTGATGAATATTTACCGAATGATTTCCTTAAGGAAACTGACCTTTTGCCAATATCTTAGAAACTTTGGATTCTGGTGGACATGTACCTTGGAAGTCCTTACGAAATAATGCAACCTTAAGGGTCAATATCTCAAAAAGATGTATTTGTACGACTTAGCGTCCATTGAGACTTTTCATCTAGGTACATGTCAAAAACTACCAGTCTTTTTCCGTAAGAATCTAGTGGGGTCGTTTAAGACAATAGAGATAGATTATGATATTTTTATCCTCTGTGCATTAGTTCGGTGAAGATGAACAAAAGAACTGTTGAAACACATTTTTTAAAATTTTAACGCAGCCGCATGAGAAAAATATTTAAAGCTCCCGTTCATTTTGTACTTACTAACTGTTGAAATTTGTGTTTCAAGATTGATACAGGTGATGAAATATTTTACTAACGAAGATAACTAGTCTGAAGTTAAAGGCGAGAAGTGAAAATGAGCTTTTCGAAGTGTTTGAGGCCAAATATTAGTGGTCTCAAATGAGTGGCTTGTTTGTAATTTTGGTTTCTCTCTCCTCAGACTTCCTCGTTAAGCTCTTTAAAATACTTGCGTTCATTGGTTCATCATTAATATTTCTAATTCTTCTCTGAATCTCAGTAACATATGCTTCAAATACTATGACATATGCATTTACATGTAGTAAAAAAAATACTTTACTAACTTCTGTGTAATGGAACGCAGTAAATATAATGTGCGGTTTCTGCCAACCAGCGAGCTTGGAGCGCATACATGTGTAGCAAAATGACTAAAGTAACAAAAAAGGTGAAAGACAACCTTTTTATTGGATTCTTTGAAGTTAATATAGATTATTTAATGTTGTGTATTTCTGAACGCCTTAATAAAGTAAATTATCGCAAACATTTACTCTCAAAAATAAGTTTTGGAAAAATGTAGCAAATGTTATATAACATTTTAATTCAGAACTTTTTACTGCAGCAAATGTTATGTGATATTTTAGATTAGTGCTACATGTAGCATTTAGTATCGGAAAATGTCGCGGAGAGGACATGTAGCGTTCGCGACTGCAAAAACTGATCGAAAGTGTTACTTGTAGCAGTTGCCAAACGAAAAATCTGCGTAAAACATTGCTATATATAGCAAAAGATATATGTAAACGGGGTTGATTGATCTTTGCCGATTTGGAATGTTATATATACGTAGTACTTTTAAACCAGAGATTCTCTACTTGCAGCAAACGTTATATAACTTTTGTTAAATGTTGTATGTAGCACGATTTGCTATACATAAGTAATTTTTCTAAAAGTTATATAATATTTGCTAAGTGTACTATGTAGCAAGTTTTGCTACAGTGTAAATGCGGCTTAAGACGATAATAGGTAGAATAGGGGAATATGGAAAAACTATGCAGAGAAATATGGGCTTAATACGGTAGGCTAGAGTAATATTTTTTATGATGTAGAAGTAGGGGATTGCAAAAGGTACAAGGAAGTAGAAGATATGTACAAAAAGTATATAAAATGAGTCTTAAACTGGGGAAGATCACGCTGTACTAGGAAGGAAAACAAAATATTTGAGAAATGGTGGAAAAAATTAGAAGAAGGATATTCAGATATGACGAGATGATTGTCAAGGGAACATTGGACCGGAGTATTTAAAACGATGTAAAGATATGGAAGTTATAGCATGGTTTAGGATAGAGAATGAACGCAATGAAAATAATTATTGCTGGAAGAGGGGAGAAAATGTGTAGGATATGCGGGAGAGTGAATGAGAATTTAAAACACGTTTTAGAAGAAGGGGATGAAATAAAGAGATAAAGGATTATAAAGAAATGATAGGGATAAAAGGCAGGGGTGCGACGCTGTTAGAAGAATTGTAAAAAAAGAATAAAGGGACAACCGAAATGTGGGAGATAGTACGAACGGAATTTGATGTAAAGGTTTTCAAAAGAAGGGGGTTTTAAAAGAAGGGTTTTTAAAAGAAATAAGGAAATGTTTTTTGGTGCCGCAGGAATAGATAAGGATGAATTTTGGGAATATTTTTGAGTTTAGGTACCATGTGAGGGTGGTGGCGCAGAATCAAGTTTATGTTTATTTTTGTAAGAATATACACCTACGTTAACTCCATTATTATTCTTAAATTAAAAAGCGCTTCAAAATTCATGCAAGTTAAATATGTATGGGCAAACGTTTTTCTTGTATACCTACACCTACACATCCGAATGAAAAGCTTCGATTTAAAAATACCTACTTTTTGGTTGTACGTATCATGCGCTGTGTATGCTTAAGGTTTCTACACCACAGTTTCAATAAAAATGCAATTAAAAGGATTGTGCCGCGTGATACTGGTAATTATTCCAATGAGGATACGAATTTACGAATTAGACCCGACAGTGATAAATTTAGTTGTTATCCGTTGGCAAGAAGTGCATTAACCGACTCGCCCGGGCTTTCCCTCGTTTTCTCAACTGACTCGTCCGTGTTAAAACGAAAACGGAATAATTACTTATGCGAACTTTTTAAAAATTAAAAGGGAATTAATCAAAGACTATCTATTTATTTTAAATACAACGCCAGTTAATATTACATATATAATGTATTAAACTTCTTCGTACACAGAGAAAATGAAAAAGGAAAATTTATCTAAATATTAAAGCGATATTTACAATTTATCCCACTAGTACTAGTGGGTTGCTTCATGAGTGAAATTAATAAAAATGAATAGAAAATCTTTTTTAAACGAACTCGTTAGGTAGGTATAATTTTTCCTAATTAATTAGTGGTAATATGTAATGGATAAAAATTATTGAATTTTCGCATTGATATTAATTAAAAGAATTTTTTTTATGATATCGACAAGAACGTAATTGCAGTCATACTTTCAGTTCTCGTTTATTTGTTAATTAAATTAATTCCCAATAAAACTTTTGTTTTTGCCGTTATAATGACAAGGAGATATTCGGTATATTTCATTTCATATAAAAGTATTGACTACGTACTTAAATGAATCGGTCTTGATAATATTGTCGTCACCGACGTATCGATAACGTGAATGATTTAATAAGTGGCTGGTTACTACGTTGGTTTGAAGGAGCTGTTCATATTAAGGAGGTAAAGGAAAAAAATGAAATTACGGAAGTTTCGCAATCGAACTTGTATCAAGGTTCGCTTCGGAAACTTTTTCCGAAATAAATAACCGAGACGTAATAAAAATGCAGAGAAGCCCACGGCAAACTTTCAGTTCAATACGAAAGTTGGAAAATTTATAGAATGCCCTTATTCCGCTCACGCCACGCAAGAAATCAATTGCCCGATAATTTTGAAAGTTTCTTAGCACGAGTGTGAATGTTAGTGTGTGTTGTACGGTGCAACCGCCGGAGCCGTACCGTCAACTTTTGCTCTTCGGCAAAAGGGATACCTAATAGTTGACAACATCCGTATAAAATACCAGCGAAGTCGATCTGAAACCCAATTTTTCTTAGATTCAATTACCTCTAGTATCGGACGTATGAAGCACATTTAGCTTGTACAGGGACTGATCTTTAAGTTGTAGTGGGAATTTTCCCCCTTTTCCACCCTTTCCCTCTTGAGCCCGCCACTATTTTTTATACCCGTAGCAATTAAGTTACTTTGGAACTTTACTATGGGTCTCAGATAGAGCCGTACTGTAAATACAAACCACAAAATGTATTAGAAAACCATATAGCAAAACTTTATTAGGATATTGGGATCCGTCAAATGGGTATACACCATCTGGTGGTAAAATTTATAACTCGAATGAGGGAAAAATTTACATAGGAACTGTGCCCGCAAATTGTAAAATTGTTTATTAAAATAATAAAACACGTTAAAAAAGTAAAAATTTTTTTGATGATGGAGTCGACGAAGTTTTCTTCTAAAGTTAAATCAAATAAAAAGTTAATATGTTCAGTGNAAGTTAGGTCTACGTTCAGTCAGTGCAGGACATCAATAGAAGATGATGTGGATATAAGTATAGAACTTACTACCTCCTCATCACAAAAACGACAGGAAGAGCCGGTGGTTAATTCAATTTTGTTCCCCTGGTAATACAGTTCTCTGTGGTTTGTGAGTATCTCCACAAGAATTTTGACTTTTAAGGCTGAAAATTTGTTTTTCCCAGACCCTGCAGTTTGTAAGGGAGAAACTTAGCCTGTCTTAATCCTACTTGTGTCTCTCATTAGTCCTTCTGATGTCTTAAAGTAGTCCATTTTACAATTTTTTCCTTGACGTGACTACTGTAAAAAGCAATTGCAGGTTCTGGACCAGTAAGGTGTTTTCTCAAGATTTCTCTGTATCTCTATTGTCTAAGAGCCAGAACAAGATCACGTCGGCTATGACTAAGAAACGTAATAAAATACTCTTGGGACAAGAACTTACAAAATGTATTACGAACTTTTTACATTTGTGGGGATTAAACTGTGTTTTAGTAAGTTACCGAAAATAGTAGATTATAGTAAATGACTGTAACATTTCGTGTACAAATTTTGGATTTTCTATATGAAATGCTCCTGTCTATTTTTCTCTTATCTGAGTTTGTTTTCCTAGGTCAATTCTAAGATTCTAACTAACCGAATAAGTCAATAAATGAAGTAACAATTTTGCTCGAGATTGAACTTCATAAAATTTACTAACTCGAGTCTGTTTTGTCCATAAAATTGAAAGACGACAGAGAACCTTTGCTGTTGAATTGCTATTCAGGTATTCGTTGTCGGTGTTATTAAAATTTCAGTGGATAGGTTCGCCGCTTTGCATTTTATAAACCGAAACGTCGATACATCTTACTTTCGAAACTTTTACGTGTATATATATATATATATGTATACGCAGTTTTAAGTAGTTACCACGTACATATACATACTTATACATAATATACAGTTCGCTGGTTGCTTTCCTGTACGACGCCGCAGCCGCGACTTCGCCGTTTGCGATTTTAATGGACTTTCTTCCCCGACGAGTGCTTGACGCTCTCGCGTCATCTGAAATATCCTTTCGGTATTCCACAAACTCTGTTGCCTGAATAACCGATGAAGTATTATCGGTTTAAATATAAATAAGGTGCCTGTCGACGAGTAATAAGGCCGTTTACAATTTCAACTTAACCTTATTTATTGAATTTGCAGAATGATACTAGGTAGTTGAACGAAGAATAAATGTGTATACCAGGGCTGATCCCTTTGCTCCGGCCCTTACTTATTAACAGTAACAAATGTGCAAATATTAACGCCTCTCGGAAAAGAGACTTTTCAGTCTCTGAAAACCACTAATTTACCTCACATATCATCACTTTATTTGATGAAAAGTCGTTTACCATGCAAGGACTCATTAAGTTTTGGTAACATTCGATAATCGCTAGGAGCCAAATCTGGCGAATGCTCTACTAATTTTAAGTTATTAATAATTGCTAGTTATTGCAGCTTTTGCAATGACGGACGTTTAATTGGGCCCATTATCCTAATGTAAGAGAGCACATATGAGTAACATTCTCCACGCTATTGTTTTATCAACTGCCGTAATTAAGTTGGCGTATGAAGCACCATTTCTATCTACCAAAATTACACCTTCAAAATCCTAAAATACAAATAAAATTACCTTCTTTGCTGTTGGTTGCATCTGAAGGGGTGGTGAGCCTTAATGGGTCCATTCCTTGCTCTGCATTTTGGTCTCTACATCAAGGATTCATCTATTGTCATGAACCTTGCAAGAAAAATTTCTTTAGCATGTCTACGTGCAAGTATTTATTCACCGCTCGTTGTTCGACACGCTCCATTCCAATAGTTTTATAAGACTCTCCCAAATTTGATTGTCTACTGTGGACAGGATTTAAAAGGTCAGGACTTTTAATTTTATAGTGTCAATCTGTATTTAGCAGGCATCAGTAATGTAACGCGAAAATATATAATTATTTCGATTTATAATTGGGCCAGGGGCAGTGCAAAGAGATCAGCCGTCTTATATATATGTTACCGGAAATGTACGAAATCCGTCATTGTATACAATTCCTAGTAAATGTAAATAATTCCTAAAATCGCCCGGAAATGTATGAAGTAAATTATATTAGACACATTTCCTAGGAAATCTATACACTTCCTAAATAGCAATCGGAAATGTATTACAGGTAATGGAAAATACCACAAATGGCCCGGTAAACGCCATCTGTAGTACGATGCTACATTTTAGGATTACGTATGCTTCAACAAGGTCCACTTGTGTTCTGTCGGGCTGTCTGCGATGCGCTGATGAAATCCAAAAATAATCGAAATCGCGATCCGCGTCTGACAGTTTCGAATTATATTGCAGGTAATACTAAATAGACAATAATACGGCAGGGTGTTTGGAGATGTACCTATATCGAATGGTGACGTCTTTGTTTGGTTAAGGAAGTTTATGACAGACTGGAGTTTCTTCAATGCCCATGCTTGCCAGAGGCGGCCTAATATGTTAGATCTTAGAATAATGTGACGAGGCTGTCTTTGTTTCAGCAAACACGATGAATATTTTTAGTACATTGTAGAGGTGATAATGCTAATCATTTTCATATATATATGTTCGGCGCGGAGATTATAATGAAGCATACTTTTCGAAGGCATTATTCCATAACTAAACTCCAGTCTGTCATAAATCTATCTAACCATACAATAACGTCACTAACGCATATACATCTCCAAACCTAACCTAACTAAATAACTTTAGCAATGCATATGTGTTTTATTCATTTTATTCACAGAAAGCATTAGTTTTATACATTTCCTAGTACAATATCGGATTTTCATACAATTCCTAGGAAATGTATACATTTTCCAGGATAAGTGTGTTACTTTCAAACAATATTTTATACATTTCCTAAGTAGCTTCGGAATTGTATACATTTCCTAGGAATTGTATGAAATTCCGATATTGTACTAGGAAATGTATAAAATTAATGCTTTCTGTGAATAAAATATATAAAACACGTTAGTATTTTATAGTTTTATGCAATTCCTAGATTTCATACATTTCCGGTAACGTATACACGATACAAAATTTCACGAATTTCTCATATATTTTTATGAACGTGTGACCAGTCGTTTCGTACTCTTTTTTTAAATTTCGAGGATATTAATTTGATATGTACCTACGTAAATGGTACTTCTAAATTGCTATATATATATATATATTTAGATTTGCATAGGTAGTACATAACAGTTTTTTCCAAATGTTTACCAGTATTCATTGAGCTTCAAAGTCGATGATGTCAAAGTAGCAATCTTTCATTCAGTCTTCGGAAAAGTTATAGAGATTGTTGGTAGTTATTTAGAAGAATATTGTATTATACATTGATTTATTGTATCGGACGAAGAACAAGCTGAATTGAAGCAAATCTTCATTTCTGACCCATTAATCCTGACGACTGGAGAAATCAAATATAATGCCAAAAGTTTCTTCTTTCCTCCGCGACCGAATTATTCTGTTTGGAATGGCAGCAATCAATATCCATTCCGCTAATTAAACGTCGTCGTACTTCATTTAACTTTTAGAACGCCTTAATCGAAGCCAACCTAGGCTATTCGCGGGCGTACAATGGCTCAGGATTTCCATCAGAAATATCATATTTAATCTCTACATTCTTAAATCTTCTACAATTTCCTCGCTTTTCGTTCGCAAACGAAAACTTCCAATTTCCCCTCGACTGCAGCTTTTGCATTTCTCTTTGTCTACAACTCTGGACACTTTATGAATTAAAAATAAAAAGAAAGGAAAACTCCTATTAAAATGAACTTGTGATGTACTAATGGGACTTAACGAGTTTTAAATTAGAACTTTCATTTAGTTCTGTTTGGGATGAATGGTACATTCATTTTGGCTTTGAACGTTTTATTACTGTATTTGTATTGTTTTTACTTTTAAATTTTCTTAGAAGCGCATTTATAGAAGTCAGTGATGGGAAAAAAATTGTTTAGCATTTTATTTTAACACGTATCTAAAATATCTAGGAGGGTCAGTGTTCTCATTTCTGAAAAGATCAAAACTTCAACATTTACCCATCGGGATAATTTTATTGCCCTTATCTTTTGTTATTTTTAAACGAATGCCGCAGGCGATCGATACCGATGCACCTTTTGTGCATGCGAAAGTTTGTAGAGGTAAGTCGCACAGCAATCAATACTGATATTTATACGACAAAAGAAATTTACGTGAAGTTTCCAGAAATATTCCATGAGTATATAAATATGTGACCAGCATCTAACAGGAAATTCAGTTGATCGAAAGAGCTGTAACAAATAGTGTGAAGAACAAAAAACCTAAACAGTGAGTTAAATTTACAGTGATATGAAAAACTGATTGTTAGATATATAACCGCATAAAGTGTGTATTGCTGTATTAAATAAAATATAACTAAATACTTATATAGATA